>NW_024058007.1:0-72956 GCF_016432855.1 Salvelinus namaycush | reverse complement strand
CTGGTTCCATCCAGGCTGCATCACAGGGGTCTAAGGCACGGCAGCTCAGTGCTAGAGGCGTCACTACATGACCCTGGTTCCATTCCAGGCTGTAATAACAGCGGTCTAAGGCATCGTCAGTGCAGAAGAGGCGTCACTACAGACCCTGGTTCCATTCCAGGCTGTATCCACAGCTGGTCTAAGGCACTGCATCTCAGTGACTAGAGTCCGTCACTACAGACCCTTGGTTCCATTCCAGGCTGCATTCACAGCGGTCTAGCGAGGCACTGCATCTCAGTGCTAGAGGCGTCACTACAGACCCTGGTTTCCATTCCAGGCTGCATCACAGCGGTCTAAGGCACGGCAGCTCAGTGCTAGAGTTGTCACTACAGACCCTTTCTCGATTCCAGGCTGTATCACAGCGGTCTAAGGCACTGCATCTCAGTGCTAGAGGTCGTCACTACAGACCCTGGTTCCATTCCAGGCTGTATCACAGCGGTCTAAGGCACTGCATCTCAGTGCTAGAGGTCGTCACTACAGACCCTGGTTCCATTCCAGGCTGTATCACAGCGGTCTAAGGCACTGCATCTCAGTGCTAGAGGGCGTCACTACAGACCCTGGTTCCATTCCAGGCTGTATCACAGCGGTCTAAGGCACTGCATCTCAGTGCTAGAGGCGTCACTACAGACCCTGGTTCCATTCCAGGCTGTATCACAGCGGTCTAAGGCACTGCATCTCAGTGCTAGAGGCGTCACTACAGACCCTGGTTCCATTCCAGGCTGTATCACAGCGGTCTAAGGCACTGCATCTCAGTGCTAGAGGCGTCACTACAGACCCTGGTTCCATTCCAGGCTGTATCACAGCGGTCTAAGGCACGGCATCTCAGTGCTAGAGGCGTCACTACAGACCCTGGTTCCATTCCAGGCTGTATCACAGCGGTCTAAGGCACTGCATCTCAGTGCTAGAGGCGTCACTACAGACCCTGGTTCCATTCCAGGCTGTATCACAGCGGTCTAAGGCACTGCATCTCAGTGCTAGAGGTCGTCACTACAGACCCTGGTTCCATTCCAGGCTGTATCACAGCGGTCTAAGGCACTGCATCTCAGTGCTAGAGGCGTCACTACAGACCCTGGTTCCATTCCAGGCTGCATCACAGCGGTCTAAGGCACTGTATCTCAGTGCTTGAGTCGTCACTACAGACCCTGGTTCCATTCCAGGCTGCATCACAGCGGTCTAAGGCACTGTATCTCAGTGCTAGAGGCGTCAATACAGACCCTGGTTCCATTCCAGGCTGCATCACAGGGGTCTAAGGCACTGCATCTCAGTGCTAGAGGCGTCACTACAGACCCTGGTTCCATTCCAGGCTGTATCACAGCGGTCTAAGGCACTGCATCTCAGTGCTAGAGGCGTCACTACAGACCCTGGTTCCATTCCAGGCTGCATCACAGCGGTCTAAGGCACTGTATCTCAGTGCTAGAGTCGTCACTACAGACCCTGGTTCCATTCCAGGCTGAGTCACAGCGGTCTAAGGCACTGCATCTCAGTGCTAGAGGTGTCACTACAGACCCTGGTTCCATTCCAGGCTGTATCACAGCGGTCTAAGGCACTGCATCTCAGTGCTGGAGGTGTCACTACAGACCCTTTCTCGATTCCAGGCTGTATCACAGCGGTCTAAGGCACTGCATCTCAGTGCTAGAGGTGTCACTACAGACCCTTTCTCGAATCCAGGCTGTATCACAGCGGTCTAAGGCACTGCATCTCAGTGCTAGAGGTGTCACTACAGACCCTGGTTCCATTCCAGGCTGTATCACAGCGGTCTAAGGCACTGCATCTCAGTGCTAGAGGTGTCACTACAGACCCTGGTTCCATTCCAGACTGTATCACAGCGGTCTAAGGCACTGCATCTCAGTGCTAGAGGCGTCACTACAGACCCTGGTTCCATTCCAGGCTGTATCACAGCGGTCTAAGGCACTGCATCTCAGTGCTAGAGGTGTCACTACAGACCCTGGTTCCATTCCAGACTGTATCACAGCGGTCTAAGGCACTGCATCTCAGTGCTAGAGTTGTCACTACAGTCCCTGGTTCCATTCCAGGCTGTATCACAGCGGTCTAAGGCACTGCATCTCAGTGCTAGAGGTGTCACTACAGACCCTGGTTCCATTCCAGGCTGTATCACAGCGGTCTAAGGCACTGCATCTCAGTGCTAGAGGTGTCACTACAGACCCTGGTTCCATTCCAGGCTGTATCACAGCGGTCTAAGGCACTGCATCTCAGTGCTAGAGGCGTCACTACAGACCCTGGTTCCATTCCAGGCTGCATCACAGGGGTCTAAGGCACTGCATCTCAGTGCTAGAGGTGTCACTACAGACCCTGGTTCCATTCCAGGCTGCATCACAGCGGTCTAAGGCACTGCATGTCAGTGCTGGAGGCGTCACTACAGACCCTGGTTCCATTCCAGGCTGCATCACAGGGGTCTAAGGCATCTCAGTGCTAGAGTCGTCACTATAGACCCTGGTTCCATTCCAGGCTGCATCACAGCGGTCTAAGGCACTGCATCTCAGTGCTGGAGGCGTCACTACAGACCCTGGTTCCATTCCAGGCTGCATCACAGGGGTCTAAGGCACGGCAGCTCAGTGCTAGAGGCGTCACTACAGACCCTGGTTCCATTCCAGGCTGCATCACAGGGGTCTAAGGCACTGCATCTCAGTGCTAGAGGTGTCACTACAGACCCTGGTTCCATTCCAGGCTGTATCACAGCGGTCTAAGGCACTGCATCTCAGTGCTAGAGGCGTCACTACAGACCCTGGTTCCATTCCAGGCTGCATCACAGGGGTCTAAGGCACTGCATCTCAGTGCTAGAGGTGTCACTACAGACCCTGGTTCCATTCCAGGCTGTATCACAGCGGTCTAAGGCACTGCATCTCAGTGCTAGAGGCGTCACTACAGACCCTGGTTCCATTCCAGGCTGCATCACAGGGGTCTAAGGCACGGCAGATCAGTGCTAGAGGCGTCACTACAGACCCTGGTTCCATTCCAGGCTGTATCACAGCGGTCTAAGGCATCTCAGTGCTAGAGGCGTCACTACAGACCCTGGTTCCATTCCAGGCTGTATCACAGCGGTCTAAGGCACTGCATCTCAGTGCTAGAGGTGTCACTACAGACCCTGGTTCCATTCCAGGCTGCATCACAGCGGTCTAAGGCACTGCATCTCAGTGCTAGAGGCGTCACTACAGACCCTGGTTCCATTCCAGGCTGCATCACAGCGGTCTAAGGCACTGCATCTCAGTGCTAGAGGCGTCACTACAGACCCTGGTTCCATTCCAGGCTGCATCACAGGGGTCTAAGGCACTGCATCTCAGTGCTAGAGGTGTCACTACAGACCCTGGTTCCATTCCAGGCTGTATCACAGCGGTCTAAGGCACTGCATCTCAGTGCTAGAGGCGTCACTACAGACCCTGGTTCCATTCCAGGCTGCATCACAGGGGTCTAAGGCACGGCAGCTCAGTGCTAGAGGCGTCACTACAGACCCTGGTTCCATTCCAGGCTGTATCACAGCGGTCTAAGGCATCTCAGTGCTAGAGGCGTCACTACAGACCCTGGTTCCATTCCAGGCTGTATCACAGCGGTCTAAGGCACTGCATCTCAGTGCTAGAGGTGTCACTACAGACCCTGGTTCCATTCCAGGCTGCATCACAGCGGTCTAAGGCACTGCATCTCAGTGCTAGAGGCGTCACTACAGACCCTGGTTCCATTCCAGGCTGCATCACAGCGGTCTAAGGCACTGTATCTCAGTGCTAGAGTCGTCACTACAGACCCTGGTTCCATTCCAGGCTGCATCACAGCGGTCTAAGGCACTGTATCTCAGTGCTAGAGGCGTCAATACAGACCCTGGTTCCATTCCAGGCTGCATCACAGGGGTCTAAGGCACTGCATCTCAGTGCTAGAGGCGTCACTACAGACCCTGGTTCCATTCCAGGCTGTATCACAGCGGTCTAAGGCACTGCATCTCAGTGCTAGAGGCGTCACTACAGACCCTGGTTCCATTCCAGGCTGCATCACAGCGGTCTAAGGCACTGTATCTCAGTGCTAGAGTCGTCACTACAGACCCTGGTTCCATTCCAGGCTGAGTCACAGCGGTCTAAGGCACTGCATCTCAGTGCTAGAGGTGTCACTACAGACCCTTTCTCGATTCCAGGCTGTATCACAGCGGTCTAAGGCACTGCATCTCAGTGCTAGAGGTGTCACTACAGACCCTTTCTCGAATCCAGGCTGTATCACAGCGGTCTAAGGCACTGCATCTCAGTGCTAGAGGTGTCACTACAGACCCTGGTTCCATTCCAGGCTGTATCACAGCGGTCTAAGGCACTGCATCTCAGTGCTAGAGGTGTCACTACAGACCCTGGTTCCATTCCAGGCTGTATCACAGCGGTCTAAGGCACTGCATCTCAGTGCTAGAGGCGTCACTACAGACCCTGGTTCCATTCCAGGCTGCATCACAGGGGTCTAAGGCACTGCATCTCAGTGCTAGAGGTGTCACTACAGACCCTGGTTCCATTCCAGGCTGTATCACAGCGGTCTAAGGCACTGCATCTCAGTGCTAGAGGCGTCACTACAGACCCTGGTTCCATTCCAGGCTGCATCACAGGGGTCTAAGGCACGGCAGCTCAGTGCTAGAGGCGTCACTACAGACCCTGGTTCCATTCCAGGCTGTATCACAGCGGTCTAAGGCATCTCAGTGCTAGAGGCGTCACTACAGACCCTGGTTCCATTCCAGGCTGTATCACAGCGGTCTAAGGCACTGCATCTCAGTGCTAGAGTCGTCACTACAGACCCTGGTTCCATTCCAGGCTGCATCACAGCGGTCTAAGGCACTGCATCTCAGTGCTAGAGGCGTCACTACAGACCCTGGTTCCATTCCAGGCTGCATCACAGCAGTCTAAGGCACGGCAGCTCAGTGCTAGAGGTGTCACTACAGACCCTTTCTCGATTCCAGGCTGTATCACAGCGGTCTAAGGCACTGCATCTCAGTGCTAGAGGTGTCACTACAGACCCTGGTTCCATTCCAGGCTGCATCACAGGGGTCTAAGGCACTGCATCTCAGTGCTAGAGGTGTCACTACAGACCCTGGTTCCATTCCAGGCTGTATCACAGCGGTCTAAGGCACTGCATCTCAGTGCTAGAGGCGTCACTACAGACCCTGGTTCCATTCCAGGCTGCATCACAGGGGTCTAAGGCACTGCATCTCAGTGCTAGAGGTGTCACTACAGACCCTGGTTCCATTCCAGGCTGTATCACAGCGGTCTAAGGCACTGCATCTCAGTGCTAGAGGCGTCACTACAGACCCTGGTTCCATTCCAGGCTGCATCACAGGGGTCTAAGGCACGGCAGCTCAGTGCTAGAGGCGTCACTACAGACCCTGGTTCCATTCCAGGCTGTATCACAGCGGTCTAAGGCATCTCAGTGCTAGAGGCGTCACTACAGACCCTGGTTCCATTCCAGGCTGTATCACAGCGGTCTAAGGCACTGCATCTCAGTGCTAGAGGTGTCACTACAGACCCTGGTTCCATTCCAGGCTGCATCACAGCGGTCTAAGGCACTGCATCTCAGTGCTAGAGGCGTCACTACAGACCCTGGTTCCATTCCAGGCTGCATCACAGCGGTCTAAGGCACTGCATCTCAGTGCTAGAGGCGTCACTACAGACCCTGGTTCCATTCCAGGCTGCATCACAGGGGTCTAAGGCACTGCATCTCAGTGCTAGAGGTGTCACTACAGACCCTGGTTCCATTCCAGGCTGTATCACAGCGGTCTAAGGCACTGCATCTCAGTGCTAGAGGCGTCACTACAGACCCTGGTTCCATTCCAGGCTGCATCACAGGGGTCTAAGGCACGGCAGCTCAGTGCTAGAGGCGTCACTACAGACCCTGGTTCCATTCCAGGCTGTATCACAGCGGTCTAAGGCATCTCAGTGCTAGAGGCGTCACTACAGACCCTGGTTCCATTCCAGGCTGTATCACAGCGGTCTAAGGCACTGCATCTCAGTGCTAGAGGTGTCACTACAGACCCTGGTTCCATTCCAGGCTGCATCACAGCGGTCTAAGGCACTGCATCTCAGTGCTAGAGGCGTCACTACAGACCCTGGTTCCATTCCAGGCTGCATCACAGCGGTCTAAGGCACTGTATCTCAGTGCTAGAGTCGTCACTACAGACCCTGGTTCCATTCCAGGCTGCATCACAGCGGTCTAAGGCACTGTATCTCAGTGCTAGAGGCGTCAATACAGACCCTGGTTCCATTCCAGGCTGCATCACAGGGGTCTAAGGCACTGCATCTCAGTGCTAGAGGCGTCACTACAGACCCTGGTTCCATTCCAGGCTGTATCACAGCGGTCTAAGGCACTGCATCTCAGTGCTAGAGGCGTCACTACAGACCCTGGTTCCATTCCAGGCTGCATCACAGCGGTCTAAGGCACTGTATCTCAGTGCTAGAGTCGTCACTACAGACCCTGGTTCCATTCCAGGCTGAGTCACAGCGGTCTAAGGCACTGCATCTCAGTGCTAGAGGTGTCACTACAGACCCTTTCTCGAATCCAGGCTGTATCACAGCGGTCTAAGGCACTGCATCTCAGTGCTAGAGGTGTCACTACAGACCCTGGTTCCATTCCAGGCTGTATCACAGCGGTCTAAGGCACTGCATCTCAGTGCTAGAGGTGTCACTACAGACCCTTTCTCGAATCCAGGCTGTATCACAGCGGTCTAAGGCACTGCATCTCAGTGCTAGAGGTGTCACTACAGACCCTGGTTCCATTCCAGGCTGTATCACAGCGGTCTAAGGCACTGCATCTCAGTGCTAGAGGTGTCACTACAGACCCTGGTTCCATTCCAGGCTGCATCACAGCGGTCTAAGGCACTGCATCTCAGTGCTAGAGGTGTCACTACAGACCCTGGTTCCATTCCAGGCTGTATCACAGCGGTCTAAGGCACTGCATCTCAGTGCTAGAGGCGTCACTACAGACCCTGGTTCCATTCCAGGCTGCATCACAGGGGTCTAAGGCACTGCATCTCAGTGCTAGAGGTGTCACTACAGACCCTGGTTCCATTCCAGGCTGTATCACAGCGGTCTAAGGCACTGCATGTCAGTGCTAGAGGCGTCACTACAGACCCTGGTTCCATTCGAGGCTGCATCACAGGGGTCTAAGGCACGGCAGCTCAGTGCTAGAGGTGTCACTACAGACCCTGGTTCCATTCCAGGCTGTATCACAGCGGTCTAAGGCATCTCAGTGCTAGAGGCGTCACTACAGTCCCTGGTTCCATTCCAGGCTGTATCACAGCGGTCTAAGGCACTGTATCTCAGTGTTAGAGTCGTCACTATAGACCCTGGTTCCATTCCAGGCTGCATCACAGCGGTCTAAGGCACTGCATCTCAGTGCTGGAGGCGTCACTACAGACCCTGGTTCCATTCCAGGCTGCATCACAGGGGTCTAAGGCACGGCAGCTCAGTGCTAGAGGCGTCACTACAGACCCTGGTTCCATTCCAGGCTGCATCACAGGGGTCTAAGGCACTGCATCTCAGTGCTAGAGGTGTCACTACAGACCCTGGTTCCATTCCAGGCTGCATCACAGCGGTCTAAGGCACTGCATCTCAGTGCTGGAGGCGTCACTACAGACCCTGGTTCCATTCCAGGCTGCATCACAGGGGTCTAAGGCACGGCAGCTCAGTGCTAGAGGCGTCACTACAGACCCTGGTTCCATTCGAGGCTGCATCACAGGGGTCTAAGGCACGGTAGCTCAGTGCTAGAGGCGTCACTACAGACCCTGGTTCCATTCCAGGCTGTATCACAGCGGTCTAAGGCATCTCAGTGCTAGAGGTGTCACTACAGTCCCTGGTTCCATTCCAGGCTGTATCACAGCGGTCTAAGGCACTGTATCTCAGTGCTAGAGTCGTCACTACAGACCCTGGTTCCATTCCAGACTGCATCACAGCGGTCTAAGGCACTGCATCTCAGTGCTGGAGGCGTCACTACAGACCCTGGTTCCATTCCAGGCTGCATCACAGGGGTCTAAGGCACGGCAGCTCAGTGCTAGAGGCGTCACTACAGACCCTGGTTCCATTCCAGGCTGTATCACAGCGGTCTAAGGCATCTCAGTGCTAGAGGCGTCACTACAGACCCTGGTTCCATTCCAGGCTGCATCACAGCGGTATAAGGCACTGTATCTCAGTGCTAGAGTCGTCACTACAGACCCTGGTTCCATTCCAGGCTGCATCACAGCGGTCTAAGGCACTGTATCTCAGTGCTAGAGGCGTCAATACAGACCCTGGTTCCATTCCAGGCTGTATCACGGCGGTCTAAGGCACGGCAGCTCAGTGCTAGAGGCGTCACTACAGACCCTGGTTCCATTCCAGGCTGCATCACAGCGGTCTAAGGCACTGTATCTCAGTGCTAGAGGCGTCAATAGAGACCCTGGTTCCATTCCAGGCTGTATCACAGCGGTCTAAGGCACGGCAGCTCAGTGCTAGAGGCGTCACTACAGACCCTGGTTCCATTCCAGGCTGCATCACAGGGGTCTAAGGCACTGTATCTCAGTGCTAGAGGCGTCACTACAGACCCTGGTTCCATTCCAGGCTGCATCACAGCGGTCTAAGGCAATGTATCTCAGTGCTAGAGGTGTCACTACAGACCCTGGTTCCATTCCAGGCTGCATCACAGCGGTCTAAGGCACTGCATCTCAGTGCTAGAGGTGTCACTACAGACCCTTTCTCGATTCCAGGCTGTATCACAGCGGTCTAAGGCACTGCATCTCAGTGCTAGAGGTGTCACTACAGACCCTGGTTCCATTCCAGGCTGTATCACAGCGGTCTAAGGCACTGCATCTCAGTGCTAGAGGCGTCACTACAGACCCTGGTTCCATTCCAGGCTGCATCACAGGGGTCTAAGGCACTGTATCTCAGTGCTAGAGTCGTCACTACAGACCCTGGTTCCATTCCAGGCTGCATCACAGCGGTCTAAGGCACTGCATCTCAGTGCTAGAGGTGTCACTACAGACCCTTTCTCGATTCCAGGCTGTATCACAGCGGTCTAAGGCACGGCAGCTCAGTGCTCGAGGTGTCACTACAGACCCTTTCTCGATTCCAGGCTGTATCACAGCGGTCTAAGGCACTGCATCTCAGTGCTAGAGGTGTCACTACAGACCCTGGTTCCATTCCAGGCTGCATCACAGGGGTCTAAGGCACTGCATCTCAGTGCTAGAGGTGTCACTACAGACCCTGGTTCCATTCCAGGCTGTATCACAGCGGTCTAAGGCACTGCATCTCAGTGCTAGAGGCGTCACTACAGACCCTGGTTCCATTCCAGGCTGCATCACAGCGGTCTAAGGCACTGTATCTCAGTGCTAGAGGTGTCACTACAGACCCTGGTTCCATTCCAGGCTGTATCACAGCGGTCTAAGGCACTGCATCTCAGTGCTAGAGGCGTCACTACAGACCCTGGTTCCATTCCAGGCTGCATCACAGCGGTCTAAGGCACGGCAGCTCAGTGCTAGAGGCGTCACTACAGACCCTGGTTCCATTCCAGGCTGTATCACAGCGGTCTAAGGCATCTCAGTGCTAGAGGCGTCACTACAGTCCCTGGTTCCATTCCAGGCTATATCACAGCGGTCTAAGGCACTGTATCTCAGTGCTAGAGGCGTCAATACAGACCCTGGTTCCATTCCAGGCTGTATCACAGCGGTCTAAGGCACGGCAGCTCAGTGCTAGAGGCGTCACTACAGACCCTGGTTCCATTCCAGGCTGCATCACAGGGGTCTAAGGCACTGCATCTCAGTGCTAGAGGTGTCACTACAGACCCTGGTTCCATTCCAGGCTGTATCACAGCGGTCTAAGGCACTGCATGTCAGTGCTAGAGGCGTCACTACAGACCCTGGTTCCATTCGAGGCTGCATCACAGGGGTCTAAGGCACGGCAGCTCAGTGCTAGAGGCGTCACTACAGACCCTGGTTCCATTCCAGGCTGTATCACAGCGGTCTAAGGCATCTCAGTGCTAGAGGCGTCACTACAGTCCCTGGTTCCATTCCAGGCTGTATCACAGCGGTCTAAGGCACTGTATCTCAGTGCTAGAGTCGTCACTATAGACCCTGGTTCCATTCCAGGCTGCATCACAGCGGTCTAAGGCACTGCATCTCAGTGCTGGAGGCGTCACTACAGACCCTGGTTCCATTCCAGGCTGCATCACAGGGGTCTAAGGCACGGCAGCTCAGTGCTAGAGGCGTCACTACAGACCCTGGTTCCATTCCAGGCTGCATCACAGGGGTCTAAGGCACTGCATCTCAGTGCTAGAGGTGTCACTACAGACCCTGGTTCCATTCCAGGCTGCATCACAGCGGTCTAAGGCACTGCATCTCAGTGCTGGAGGCGTCACTACAGACCCTGGTTCCATTCCAGGCTGCATCACAGGGGTCTAAGGCACGGCAGCTCAGTGCTAGAGGCGTCACTACAGACCCTGGTTCCATTCGAGGCTGCATCACAGGGGTCTAAGGCACGGCAGCTCAGTGCTAGAGGCGTCACTACAGACCCTGGTTCCATTCCAGGCTGTATCACAGCGGTCTAAGGCATCTCAGTGCTAGAGGTGTCACTACAGTCCCTGGTTCCATTCCAGGCTGTATCACAGCGGTCTAAGGCACTGTATCTCAGTGCTAGAGTCGTCACTACAGACCCTGGTTCCATTCCAGGCTGCATCACAGCGGTCTAAGGCACTGCATCTCAGTGCTGGAGGCGTCACTACAGACCCTGGTTCCATTCCAGGCTGCATCACAGGGGTCTAAGGCACGGCAGCTCAGTGCTAGAGGCGTCACTACAGACCCTGGTTCCATTCCAGGCTGTATCACAGCGGTCTAAGGCATCTCAGTGCTAGAGGCGTCACTACAGACCCTGGTTCCATTCCAGGCTGCATCACAGCGGTATAAGGCACTGTATCTCAGTGCTAGAGTCGTCACTACAGACCCTGGTTCCATTCCAGGCTGCATCACAGCGGTCTAAGGCACTGTATCTCAGTGCTAGAGGCGTCAATACAGACCCTGGTTCCATTCCAGGCTGTATCACGGCGGTCTAAGGCACGGCAGCTCAGTGCTAGAGGCGTCACTACAGACCCTGGTTCCATTCCAGGCTGCATCACAGCGGTCTAAGGCACTGTATCTCAGTGCTAGAGGCGTCAATAGAGACCCTGGTTCCATTCCAGGCTGTATCACAGCGGTCTAAGGCACGGCAGCTCAGTGCTAGAGGCGTCACTACAGACCCTGGTTCCATTCCAGGCTGCATCACAGGGGTCTAAGGCACTGTATCTCAGTGCTAGAGGCGTCACTACAGACCCTGGTTCCATTCCAGGCTGCATCACAGCGGTCTAAGGCACTGTATCTCAGTGCTAGAGTTGTCACTACAGACCCTGGTTCCATTCCAGGCTGCATCACAGCGGTCTAAGGCACTGCATCTCAGTGCTAGAGGTGTCACTACAGACCCTTTCTCGATTCCAGGCTGTATCACAGCGGTCTAAGGCACTGCATCTCAGTGCTAGAGGTGTCACTACAGACCCTGGTTCCATTCCAGGCTGTATCACAGCGGTCTAAGGCACTGCATCTCAGTGCTAGAGGCGTCACTACAGACCCTGGTTCCATTCCAGGCTGCATCACAGGGGTCTAAGGCACTGTATCTCAGTGCTAGAGTCGTCACTACAGACCCTGGTTCCATTCCAGGCTGCATCACAGCGGTCTAAGGCACTGCATCTCAGTGCTAGAGGTGTCACTACAGACCCTTTCTCGATTCCAGGCTGTATCACAGCGGTCTAAGGCACGGCAGCTCAGTGCTCGAGGTGTCACTACAGACCCTTTCTCGATTCCAGGCTGTATCACAGCGGTCTAAGGCACTGCATCTCAGTGCTAGAGGTGTCACTACAGACCCTGGTTCCATTCCAGGCTGCATCACAGGGGTCTAAGGCACTGCATCTCAGTGCTAGAGGTGTCACTACAGACCCTGGTTCCATTCCAGGCTGTATCACAGCGGTCTAAGGCACTGCATCTCAGTGCTAGAGGCGTCACTACAGACCCTGGTTCCATTCCAGGCTGCATCACAGCGGTCTAAGGCACTGTATCTCAGTGCTAGAGGTGTCACTACAGACCCTGGTTCCATTCCAGGCTGTATCACAGCGGTCTAAGGCACTGCATCTCAGTGCTAGAGGCGTCACTACAGACCCTGGTTCCATTCCAGGCTGCATCACAGCGGTCTAAGGCACGGCAGCTCAGTGCTAGAGGCGTCACTACAGACCCTGGTTCCATTCCAGGCTGTATCACAGCGGTCTAAGGCACGGCAGCTCAGTGCTAGAGGCGTCACTACAGACCCTGGTTCCATTCCAGGCTGCATCACAGGCGTCTAAGGCACTGTATCTCAGTGCTAGAGGCGTCACTACAGACCCTGGTTCCATTCCAGGCTGCATCACAGCGGTCTAAGGCACTGTATCTCAGTGCTAGAGTCGTCACTACAGACCCTGGTTCCATTCCAGGCTGCATCACAGCGGTCTAAGGCACTGCATCTCAGTGCTAGAGGTGTCACTACAGACCCTTTCTCGATTCCAGGCTGTATCACAGCGGTCTAAGGCACGGCAGCTCAGTGCTAGAGGTGTCACTACAGACCCTTTCTCGATTCCAGGCTGTATCACAGCGGTCTAAGGCACTGCATCTCAGTGCTAGAGGTGTCACTACAGACCCTGGTTCCATTCCAGGCTGCATCACAGGGGTCTAAGGCACTGCATCTCAGTGCTAGAGGTGTCACTACAGACCCTGGTTCCATTCCAGGCTGCATCACAGCGGTCTAAGGCACTGCATCTCAGTGCTAGAGGCGTCACTACAGACCCTGGTTCCATTCCAGGCTGCATCACAGGGGTCTAAGGCACTGCATCTCAGTGCTAGAGGTGTCACTACAGACCCTGGTTCCATTCCAGGCTGTATCACAGCGGTCTAAGGCACGGCAGCTCAGTGCTAGAGGTGTCACTACAGACCCTTTCTCGATTCCAGGCTGTATCACAGCGGTCTAAGGCACTGCATCTCAGTGCTAGAGGCGTCACTACAGACCCTGGTTCCATTCCAGGCTGCATCACAGGGGTCTAAGGCACTGCATCTCAGTGCTAGAGGTGTCACTACAGACCCTGGTTCCATTCCAGGCTGTATCACAGCGGTCTAAGGCACTGCATCTCAGTGTTAGAGGTGTCACTACAGTCCCTGGTTCCATTCCAGGCTGTATCACAGCGGTCTAAGGCACTGCATCTCAGTGCTGGAGGCGTCACTACAGACCCTGGTTCCATTCCAGGCTGTATCACAGCGGTCTAAGGCACTGCATCTCAGTGTTAGAGGTGTCACTACAGTCCCTGGTTCCATTCCAGGCTGTATCACAGCGGTCTAAGGCACTGCATCTCAGTGCTAGAGGCGTCACCACAGACCCTGGTTCCATTCCAGGCTGTATCACAGTGGTCTAAGGCACTGCATCTCAGTGCTAGAGGCGTCACTACAGACCCTGGTTCCATTCCAGGCTGCATCACAGGGGTCTAAGGCACTGTATCTCAGTGCTAGAGTCGTCACTACAGACCCTGGTTCCATTCCAGGCTGCATCACAGCGGTCTAAGGCACTGTATCTCAGTGCTAGAGGCGTCAATACAGACCCTGGTTCCATTCCAGGCTGTATCACAGCGGTCTAAGGCACTGCATCTCAGTGCTAGAGGCGTCAATACAGACCCTGGTTCCATTCCAGGCTGCATCACAGCGGTCTAAGGCACGGCAGCTCAGTGCTAGAGGTGTCACTACAGACCCTTTCTCGATTCCAGGCTGTATCACAGCGGTCTAAGGCACTGCATCTCAGTGCTAGAGGCGTCACTACAGACCCTGGTTCCATTCCAGGCTGCATCACAGGGGTCTAAGGCACTGCATCTCAGTGCTAGAGGTGTCACTACAGACCCTGGTTCCATTCCAGGCTGTATCACAGCGGTCTAAGGCACTGCATCTCAGTGCTAGAGGCGTCACTACAGTCCCTGGTTCCATTCCAGGCTGTATCACAGCGGTCTAAGGCACTGCATCTCAGTGCTAGAGGCGTCACTACAGACCCTGGTTCCATTCCAGGCTGTATCACAGCGGTCTAAGGCACTGCATCTCAGTGTTAGAGGTGTCACTACAGTCCCTGGTTCCATTCCAGGCTGTATCACAGCGGTCTAAGGCACTGCATCTCAGTGCTAGAGGCGTCACCACAGACCCTGGTTCCATTCCAGGCTGCATCCCAGGGGTCTAAGGCACTGCATCTCAGTGCTAGAGTCGTCACTACAGACCCTGGTTCCATTCCAGGCTGCATCACAGCGGTCTAAGGCACTGTATCTCAGTGCTAGAGGCGTCAACAGACCCTGGTTCCATTCCAGGCTGTATCACAGCGGTCTAAGGCACTGCATCTCAGTGCTAGAGGCGTCAATACAGACCCTGGTTCCATTCCAGGCTGCATCACAGCGGTCTAAGGCACTGCATCTCAGTGCTAGAGGTGTCACTGTATCACAGCCGGCCGTGATTGGGATTCCCATAGGGCGGCGCACAAGTGGCCCAGCATCATCTGGGTTAGGGTTTGGCTGGGGTAGACCGTCATTGTAAATAGGAATTTGTTCTTAACTGACTTGCCTAGTTAAATAACATTAACTGTTAAAATAACATACAAAATAACAACTTTTTAACATGTAACCATTTAAACGAAAGAAATTTAAGCAGTCAAACCCATGTTATTGTGAAAAACAGATTCTTTAGAGATGTTTCCCGGAACTCAGCTTCACGTCATGTTAAAGAACAGCCCATAGCTGTGTTCTGGAACAATAATACCCTGCTTCTCATCACTACTTGATTTGGGCAGGAGCTCACCAGAACTGAGTACCGGCACCTAAAAATGTTCTATCGCTTGAGTTCCTGCACCTCTTATAAAATATTAGGTCAAAATTATTGTATAGTTCCTGCACCTTAAATATAAACATTCTTCGGCACCTAAAATGTTCTATCGCTTGAGTTCCTGCACCTCTTATAAAATATTAGGTCAAAGTATTGTATAGTTCCTGCACCTTAAATATAAACATTCTTCGGCACCTAAAATGTCCTATCGCTTGAGTTCCTGCACCTCTTATAAAATATTAGGTCAAAGTATTGTTTTGTTCCTGCACCTTAAATATAAACAGTACCCAGAACCTATTTCAGTCCAAGTCAAACACTGGTTCTCATGCCTTATTGCTTAGATTCAAAAACATGTGGCTCGTTTTTTTTTCTCCAAAATAATTCTTCCTTGTCTTGATTCTGTCTTCTTCATCATTTGAAATCAGAGTTGGCTGTAATATATGATATGGTAACCATAGAGATCTCAAGCCTGGGGCGGCAGGTAGCCTAGTGGTTAGAGCGTTGGACTAGTGACCGAAAGGTTGCAATATCGAATCCCCGAGCTGACAAGGTAAAAATCTGTCGTTCTGCACCTGAACAAGGCAGTTAACCCACTGTTTCTAGGCCGTCATTGAAAATAAGAATTTGTTCTTAACTGACTTGCCTAGTTAAATAAAGGTCAAATTAAAAAAAATCTCAGTCTGCCTTTTACCTTATAACTAAACAACCAAGGACCTAATAATACAAACATCGATAATAACAATAATAAATACAAAATAACTTTGCTCTCATGGGATGTCGAGTATAGAGAATGAGCAAAGCACTACAGGAAGAGACATTCAGTGATGATTAAAAATGTTGGGAAACATAAAAAATGGGAAGCATTTTATCCATTAAGATTTTGTTGGTTGATGACAATCTGTAGCTTTAACAATTCATAACCACATATATAGTTCAACAAATGCCGAGTTTTTGCCTGTTTTTAAGACAGTACTTACTGTTAATCAGATCTCCTGTCGTCTCTTCTTCTTCTTCTTCTTCTTCCTCCTCCTCCAATGAGACAGTCACCTCCCCCTCCATTCCAAAAACGGCATTCTCCTCTTTCTCTTCCTTCAGAGTTACATCCTCCTCCTCTTTCACACTGAAAGCTTCCTCCTCTTCCTTCAGAGTAACATCCTCCTCTTTCTCTTCCTTCAGAGTAACATCCTCTTCCTCTTTCACACTGAAAGCTTCCCCCTCTTCCTTCAGAGTAACATCCTCTTCCACACTGAAAGCTTCCTCCTCTTCCTTCAGAGTAACATCCTCCTCCTCTTTCACACTAAAAGCTTCCTCTTCCTTCAGAGTAACATCCTCCTCCTCTTTCACACTGAAAGCTTCCTCCTCTTCCTTCAGAGTAACATCCTCCTCCTCTTTCACTCTGAAAACTTCTTCCTCTTCTTTTGCTGTAACAGTCACCTCCCCCTCCTCCTTCATTCCAAAAACGGCATAGTCTTCCTCCTCTTCCTTCACAGTAACAGTCATCCCCCCCTCGTCCTCCTTCATTCCAAAAACGGCATTCTCCATCTCTTCAGTAATATCCTCCTCCTCTTTCACTCTGCACGCCTCTATTTTCACTATAACGTCTTTATCTTCTGCTTTCACGCCAACAGCTTCACCCTCTACTTGTTTTTGTATTGTGACATCCTCCTCTTCCTCCTCCTCTTTCACGAGAGTTTCTTTCTCCGTCCAGCAGACCTCCTCATGGGTGGAGTAGCTTAGTGAGCTCATGGTCGGGGATGTTAGCTTGCTAGCTAGTTAGCATTAGCAACTCGTCTAATACTACTCCTAACTTAACCAGCTAGCTAGATGACTAACAACGGAAAATCTAAACGAAAGGGGTAGTAACTAGCTAGACGACAGAAATTAGCTTAAAACACAGTGGCTAATAATCACCGAAAGCGTCTGAAGAGCACCAATGTTTCAGCTACGTTGCCTAGCAAGCTACCGAGGTGGCTGACTTCTTCTTCTTTAGGATTTGGTTGGCAGAGCTCATCCGGGTATAAGGTGCGTATACCGCCACCTGCTGGCCTGGTGTGTGAGGCCATTCACGGCCTGCCTACACAACATTTTTGATTCGGTAATACAAATTGTGGAAAAGGAAAGTTTCAACTATTAACACATTCCACTATTTAACCCTATTTAATCCCACTCCAGGCCAACGGTCTGGGAGTACAGAACACTACCACTATTTAACCCTATTTAATCCCACTCCAGGCCAACGGTCTGGGAGGACTGAACACTACCACTATTTAATCCTACTCCAGGCCAACGGTCTGGGAGGACACAACACTACCACTATTTAACCCTATTTAATCCCACTCCAGGCCAACAGTCTGGGAGGACTGAACACTACCACTATTTAACCCTATTTAACCCTACTCCAGGCCAACGGTCTGGGAGGACTGAACACTACCACTATTTAACCCTACTCCAGGCCAACGGTCTGGGGGGACAGAACACTACCACTATTTAATCCTACTCCAGGCCAACGGTCTGGGGGGACAGAACACTACCACTATTTAATCCTACTCCAGGCCAACGGTCTGGGGGGACAGAACACTACCACTATTTAATCCTACTCCAGGCCAACGGTCTGGGGGGACAGAACACTACCACTATTTAATCCTACTCCAGGCCAACGGTCTGGGGGGACAGAACACTACCACTATTTAATCCTACTCCAGGCCAACGGTCTGGGGGGACTGAACACTACCACTATTTAACCCTACTCCAGGCCAACGGTCTGGGGGGACAGAACACTACCACTATTTAATCCTACTCCAGGCCAACGGTCTGGGGGGACAGAACACTACCACTATTTAACCCTACTCCAGGCCAACGGTCTGGGGGGACAGAACACTACCAGTTCAGCTGGCGGGTGTTAAGGAGTGCGGTTAGGCCGGTCATGTTTCAGAGGACGCACAACACCACCTTCGCCTCTCCTGAGCCCGTTGGGGAGTTGCAGCGATGAGACAAGATTGAAATTGGAGAGAAAAAGGGGGTAAAACATTTATTTTATTTTATTATTAGGACATGTAAAACCCTTCATGTGTGTTCCAGCTGTGTAGGTCTAGGAGGTCTAGGAGGTCTAGGAGCACGAGGAGGTCTAGGAGGTCTAGGAGCACGAGGGCAGATGCAGAGCCTCAGTCTGACGCCATTAAAAGGTCATTTACCACCTTCACAAGTGCAGTCTCAGTGCTATGATGGGGTCTAAAACCAGACTGAAGCGTTTCGTATACATTATTTGTCTCCAGGAAGGCAGTAAAAAAAAATTGAGGGGAATGGGAGATTTGATATAGGCCGATAGTTTAATATATTTTCTGGGTCAAGGTTTGTTTTTTTCAAGAGAGGTTTTATTACTGCCACTTTTAGTGAGTTTGGTACACATCCGGTGGATAGAGAGCCGTTTATTATGTTCAACATAGGAGGGCCGAGCACAGGAAGCAGCTCTTTCAGTAGTTTAGTTGGAATAGGGTCCAGTATGCAGCTTGAAGTTTCAGAGTACTAAAAATAGTACTGAAACACTTGAGTGTCTCCCTTGATCCTTAGGTCCTGGCAGAGTTGTGCAGACTCAGGACAACTGAGCTTTGGAGGAATACGCAGATTTAAAGAGGAGTCCGTAATTTGCTTTTCTAATGATCATGATATTTTCCTCAAAGAAGTTCATGAATTTATCACTGCTGAAGGGAAGACGTAGTCTGGCTTTTTTATGGCGGTTTTGGAGCAGTGGCTTCTTCCTTGCTGAGCGGCCTTTCAGGTTATGTCGATGTAGGACTTGTTTTACTGTGGATATAGATACCTTTGTACCTGTTTCCTCCAGCATCTTCACAAGGTCCTTTGCTGTTGTTCTGGGATTGATTTGCACTTTTCGCACCAAAGTACGTTCATCTCTAGGAGACAGAACGCGTCTCCTTCCTGAGTGGTATGACGGCTGCATGGTCCCATGGTGTTCATACTTACTATTGGTGTTCATACTTACTATTGTTTGTACAGATGAATGTGGTACCTTCAGGTGTTTGGAAATTGCTCCAAAGGATGAACCAGTCTTGTGGAGGTCTACAATTTATTTTCTGAGGTCTTGGCTGATTTCTTTTGATTTTCCCATGATGTCAAGCAAAGAGGCACTGAGTTTGAAGGTAGGCCTTGAAATACATCCACAGGTACTCCTCCAATTGACTCAAATGATGTCAATTAGCCTAACAGAAGCCATGACATCCTTTTCTGGAATTTTCCAAGCTGTTTAAAGGCACAGTCAACTTAGTGTATGTAAACTTCTGACCCACTGGAATTGCTTCTGACTCACTGGAATATATATATATATGGAATTGTGATATAAGTGAAATAATCTGTCTGTAAACACTTGTTGGAAAAATGACTTGTGTCATGCACAAATTAGATGTCCTAACCGACTTGCCAAAACTATAGTTTGTTAAGAAGACATTTGTGGAGTGGTTGAAAAACGAGTTTGTAAACTTCCGACTTCAACTGTATGTAAATAAGGTATTTCTGTTTTTTGCGCAAAAATTCAAAACAACCTGTTTTCGCTTTGTAATTATGCAGCATTTTGTGTAGATTGATGAGGAAAAACATTTATTTAATCCATTTTAGAATAAGCGGGTAACGTAACAAAATGTGGAAAAAGTCTATGGGTCTGAATATTTTCCGAAATCACTGTACGTTCCATCTCTTTGGTACAGTTGATAACCTGTGCTATGAACGGTAAGAAGCCCAACCTTACTGAAACATATAACTCATTCGTCTATCCCTCTGTTCTGGCACAGATCTACTATTCACAGGGATCCTCTCAGAATCCCTCACCCTTGACCCACCCTCCTCTACTTTTCTTCACTGCCTCAGCATACGACACTTTCTCAACCTGCATTTCTCGCACTGGACACCTCCTATCCCCAGAAACATAGACACCCTTACAGTTGATATACACAACTTTTTCTACCAAAATGACACATTCCTCTGTCCCATGTCCTCTTGCACACTTCTCACATCATGGAATCTCCCTCTTAGAAACTGCTGTGACATGGCCATAAACGTGACACCTAGAACACTGCAGTGGATACGGCACAAAAAATCTCTAACAGCATAACGCATGTATCCAAACATTACTTTGTAAAGAGTCTGAATCAAAAGCTCAAAAAGAACAAGACTGTGTCACCTCTGTTTCACCACGCTCTCCCACCCAGGAATCTTCAACTTCATTTGTTCCACTTCCACACTTAATGCTACCCCAGAAATCTCTCCCTTCAACGGTGCCCTGAAAACAAGGCTTGAGGTGTGGAGCAGCACTCTGGCAGCATCGCCTGGAAGACGCACATCGCCATCTGCTGGCTGGAGTGGGTTACCTGGAAGACATATCATCACACATATATCATCACACTGCATGTTCAGGCCCTGGTATATCATCACACTGCACAAACCTAACTGCATGCCCAGGCCCTGGTATATCATCACACTGCACAAACCTAACTGCATGCCTAGGCCCTGGTATATCATCACACTGCACAAACCTAACTGCATGCCCAGGCCCTGGTATATCATCACACTGCACAAACCTAACTGCATGCCCAGGCCCTGGTATATCATCACACTGTACAAACCTAACTGCATGCCCAGGCCCTGGTATATCATCACACTGTACAAACCTAACTGCATCCCCAGACCCTGGTATATCATCACACTGTACAAACCTAACTGCATCCCCAGACCCTGGTATATCATCACACTGTACAAACCTAACTGCATGCCCAGGCCCTGGTATATCATCACACTGTACAAACCTAACTGCATGCCCAGACCCTGGTATATCATCACACTGTACAAACCTAACTGCATGCCCAGGCCCTGGTATATCATCACACTGTACAAACCTAACTGCAGGCCCAGACCCTGGTATATCATCACACTACACAAACCTAACTGCATGCCCAGGCCCTGGTATATCATCACACTGCATGCCCAGGCCCTGTTATATCATCACACTGTACAAACCTAACTGCATGCCCAGGCCCTGGTATATCATCACACTGCACAAACCTAACTGCATGACCAGGCCCTGGTATATCATCACACTGTACAAACCTAACTGCATGCCCAGACCCTGGTATATCATCACACTGTACAAACCTAACTGCATGCCCAGGAACTGGTATATCATCACACTGCACAAACCTAACTGCATGCCCAGGCCCTGGTATATCATCACACTGCATGCCCAGGCCCTGGTATATCATCACACTGTACAAACCTAACTGCATGCCCAGACCCTGGTATATCAACACACTGTACAAACCTAACTGCATGCCCAGGCCCTGGTATATCATCACACTGTACAAACCTAACCGCATGCCCAGGCCCTGGTATATCATCACACTGTACAAACCTAACTGCATGCCCAGTCCCTGGTATATCATCACACTGTACAAACCTAACTGCATGCCCAGGCCCTGGTATATCATCACACTGTACAAACCTAACTGCATGCCCAGGCCCTGGTATATCATCACACTGTACAAACCTAACCGCATGCCCAGGCCCTGGTATATCATCACATTGTACAAACCTAACTGCATGCCCAGTCCCTGGTATATCATCACATTGTACAAACCTAACTGCATGCCCAGGCCCTGGTATATTATGACATTGTACAAACCTAACTGCATGCCCAGGCCCTGGTATATCATCACACTGTACAAACCTAACTGCATGCCTAGGCCCTGGTATATCATCACATTGTACAAACCTAACTGCATGCCCAGGCCCTGGTATATCAACACACTGTACAAACCTAACTGCATGCCCAGGCCCTGGTATATCATCACATTGTACAAACCTAACTGCATGCCCAGACCCTGGTATATCATCACATTGTACAAACCTAACTGCATGCCCAGGCCCTGGTATTTCATCACACTGCACAAACCTAACTGCATGCCCAGACCCTGGTATATCATCACATTGTACAAACCTAACTGCATGCCCAGACCCTGGTATATCATCACACTGTACAAACCTAACTGCATGCCCAGGCCCTGGTATATTATGACATTGTACAAACCTAACTGCATGCCCAGTCCCTGGTATATCATCACACTGTACAAACCTAACTGCATGCCCAGGCCCTGGTATATCATCACATTGTACAAACCTAACTGCATGCCCAGGCCCTGGTATATCATCACATTGTACAAACATAACTGCATGCCCAGGCCCTGGTATATCATCACACTGTACAAACCTAACTGCATGGTATTTTAACATGGTACTGATCCATGATCCTGAAAACATGGTACTTTAACATGGTACTGATCCATGATCCTGAAAAACTCTACTCTCCATTGTTCCTGCTTATCGGAGATAGTCAATCAGGCACTTGTGAGTGTCAGTTGGTGTGTGTGATGTTTGTGCTGAAGCTACTGACCCTGAAGTTCATGGGAAAAAATAATTATTTCCCAGACCAAAAGTTTATTTTTTCATATATTTAACTAAATAGCTAACAATATTGTATTGAGAAGCAAGAGTTGATTAATTAGTTTTAATGAGTGAGAATAAAATTTAAAAAACGTAACATCTAAAATACTGATCTGCATTTAAGGCAATTTCATAGTCAGTCAGTCAGTCCGGGATGCTGGCCTTCTAGGCAGAGTTGCAAAGAAAAAGCCATATCTCAGACTGGCCAATAAAAAGAAAAGATTAAGACCGGCAAAAGAACACAGACACTGGACAGAGGAACTTTGCCTGGATGGTCAGCATCCCAGAGTCGCTTCTTCACTGTTGACGTTGAGACTGGTGTTTTGTGGGTACTATTTAATGAAGCTGCCAGTTGAGGACTTGTGAGGCGTCTGTTTCTCAAACTAGACACTCTAATGTTCTTGTCCTCTTGCTCAGTTGTGCACCGGGGCCTCCCAACCGGGGCCTCCAACTCCTCTTTTTATTCTGGTTAGAGACAGTTTGCGCTGTTCTGTGTAGGGAGTGGTACACAGTGTTGCATGATATCTTCAGTTTCTTGACAATTTCTCACATGGAATAGCCTTCATTTCTCAGAACAAGAATAGACTGACAAGTTCCAGAAGAAAGGTCTTTGTTTCAGGCCATTTTGAGCCTGTAATCGAACCCACAAATGCTGATGCTCCAGATACTCAACTAGTCTATAGAAGGCCAGTTTTATTGCTTCTTTAATCAGAACAAGTTTTCAGCTATGCTAACATAATTGCAAAAGGGTTTTCTAATGATCAATTAGCCTTTTAAAATTATAAACTTGGATTAGCTAACACAATGTTCCATTGGACCACAGGAGTGATGGTTGCTGATAATGGACCTCTGTGCGCCTACGTAGATATTCCATTAAAAATCAGCCGTTTCCAGCTACAATAGTCATTTACAACATTAACAATGTCTGCACTGTATTTCTGATCAATTTGATGTTATTTTAATGGACAAATAATTTGTTTTTCTTTCAAAAACAAGGACATTTCTAAGTGACCCCAAACTTTTGAACGGTAGTGTATCTATATAATGAACGTCAACTAGTGGTGTTCCACATTTGATTTACATTCAGACAAAATATATATTTTTTTTTACAATCAGCACCTGTGTTTTCTCTGACACGGTGGAATAATACTTTTGGGAACATTGATGAGGTAGTAAATGTTCTTCATGTCAACAACTTACCTGACGTTTTCAGAACATCATATTTTCATACACCTTTAGCTTGAAGACTAGTACACAACTGAATTCAATGAAACAAAACGACTAAATCCGTGAGGTTTCAAGGTTAGAATCAAGAATTAGGCTACGTGTTCTAGAATGTTAGCCCCATTCTAACCCCATTCTAACCCTGTATCAAAATATCAAAACCATATCATGAACATCTAAGCATTCAGACTTGTATTCAATCAATCAAAATACATAGTCAAAATAAAATACACATTTAAAATGTTAATCTGTTTTTAACAATAATGTCTTGAGAGGAAAAAATGAAAGTAAGATTTCATACAAACAATATGATTTTATGTGGCATGAACAAAAAAGGCAAATTCTCAGACAAAAACAAAAGTCAGAACACAGCCTTTCTATTCTCTAATTTCAGGTCCTCTGTCCTGGAAAATGTCTGTCCACAATTAGGTTCACTAACTGGGTTCACTAACCGGGTTCACTAACTGGGTAAAACTCTTTCCACACCTGGGGTGTATTCATTCCGCCTGAATGTTGGACAAAATTATTGGATGAATTCAAGTCCCTCCCCGTTTTCGTTCCTTTTGCTGCCGTTTTAAGAAACGTTTTGCAACAGAATCGGCGGAATGAATACACCCCATGGGTTGGAACCAAAATCATTTTATCCAATCGCCATTTGTTTGTTACATTCCACTGTTCCGACCAATGATGTGCATAAACCCTGGATGACTGAAAGGTGTATAAACCCTGGATGACTGAAAGGTGTATAAACCCTGGATGACTGAAAGGTGTATAAACCCTGGATGACTGAAAGGTGTATAAACCCTGGATGACTGAAAGGTGTATAAACCCTGGATGACTGAAAGGTGTATAAACATTGGATGACCGAAAGGTGCATAAACCCTGGATGACTGAAAGGTGTATAAACCCTGGATGACTGAAAGGTGTATAAACCCTGGATGACTGAAAGGTGTATAAACCCTGGATGACAGAAAGGTGTATAAACCCTGGATGACTGAAAGGTGTATAAACCCTGGATGACTGAAAGGTGTATAAACCCTGGATGACTGAAAGGTGTATAAACCCTGGATGACTGAAAGGTGTATAAACCCTGGATGACTGAAAGGTGTATAAACCCTGGATGACTGAAAGGTGTATAAACATTGGATGACTGAAAGGTGTATAAACCCTGGATGACAGAAAGGTGTATAAACCCTGGATGACAGAAAGGTGTATAAACCCTGGATGACTGAAAGGTGTATAAACCCTGGATGACTGAAAGGTGTATAAACCCTGGATGACTGAAAGGTGTATAAACCCTGGATGACTGAAAGGTGTATAAACCCTGGATGACTGAAAGGTGTATAAACCCTTGATGACAGAAAGGTGTATAAACCCTGGATGACTGAAAGGTGTATAAACTGTGGATGACCGAAAGGTGTATAAACCCTGGATGACTGAAAGGTATATAAACACCTGGATGACTGAAAGGTGTATAAACCCTGGGTGACTGAAAGGTGTATAAACACCTGGATGACTGAAAGGTGTATAAACCCTGGGTGACTGAAAGGTGTATAAACCCTGGGTGACTGAAAGGTGTATAAACCCTGGATGACTGAAAGGTGTATAAACCCTGGATGACTGAAAGGTGTATAAACCCTGGATGACTGAAAGGTGTATAAACACCTGGATGACTGAAAGGTGTATAAACCCTGGATGACTGAAAGGTGTATAAACACCTGGATGACTGAAAGGTGTATAAACCCTGGATGACTGAAAGGTGTATAAACCCTGGATGACAGAAAGGTGTATAAACCCTGGATGACAGAAAGGTGTATAAACACCTGGATGACTGAAAGGTGTATAAACCCTGGATGACTGAAAGGTGTATAAACCCTGGATGACTGAAAGGTGCATAAACCCTGGATGACTGAAAGGTGCATAAACCCTGGGTGACTGAAAGGTGTATAAACCCTGGGTGACTGAAAGGTGTATAAACCCTGGGTGACTGAAAGGTGTATAAAGCCTGGATGACTGAAAGGTGTATAAAGCCTGGATGACTGAAAGGTGTATAAACCCTGGATGACTGAAAGGTGCATAAACCCTGGATGACTGAAAGGTGTATAAACCCTGGGTGACTGAAAGGTGTATAAACCCTGGATGACTGAAAGGTGTATAAACCCTGGATGACTGAAAGGTGCATAAACCCTGGATGACTGAAAGGTGTATAAACCCTGGATGACTGAAAGGTGTATAAACCCTGGATGCCCGAAAGGTGTATAAACCCTGGATGACTGAAAGGTGTATAAACACTGGATGACAGAAAGGTGCATAAACCCTGGATGACTGAAAAGGGGGCGGGGCACCTTCGTGCCCCATGGGCGATATAGAAATACATGTATTAATGTCTACATTCATTTTGGACACATTTACAGACAAATTAATACTTTTAAATTCTATTGTGTGAGCTAAACATAAAATATATACACTGTTTATATACTGAGTGGACAAAGGTTTAAGAACACCTGCTCTTTCCAGGACATAGACTGACCAGGTGAATCCAGGTGAAAGCCAGGATCCCTTATTGTTAACTCCACTTCAAATCAGTATCGATGAAGGGGGCGGAGACAGTGGAGACATGGATTGTGTGTGTGTGTGTGCCATGAATGGGCATGACAAAAGATTAAGTGCCTTTGATGAACGAGGTATGGTAGTAGGTGCCAGGCGCACCGGTTTGTGTCAAGAACTGCAACGCTGCTGGGTTTTTTCTTAATTACATGTAAGAATGTCCTTGAAAACATTTAATTGAAATACTGTAGGATTCCATTCATTCCTATGGAGGACTGCTCCTAATGGGGAGTGCCAATACGGCCGACCGGTGGCTTCAAAGCCTCTCATTGGCCGATACATAGCAATCCAGGGTTTATATACCTCATAGGTTCCGACCATCAAAATAAAGTTCTGAACTGGTTCGTACCGGTTTATATCGTTCCTTTCTGTTCCTTTTTTAACCTGTGAAAACACTTCTTTTTTTTTTTACATTTAGCTCATTAAATGATTTCACCAATCAGTGTGGACGGAGCAGCTATGGAGCAGACAAGCTAGTTATATGATGGACAGACAACAAGTGTAGGGCGCGAGATGCGACTGAGACGGGGAGAGACCAAGTAGCTCTGGAGGGGGGAAGGGCAGGTAGGCTTTGCATAAAGCGCTTTGTTGGCGATGTTTGTGGGACTGAAAAACAAATGGCCAGAATTTAAATTAAATTCGCAGTGATTAGAGATTTCTATGAAACATGACCTATAATTAATTACAATATGAGTGAAATCGTTTTCCTTCAAATTTGTATTTATTAAGTATGTTTAAAAGCAGCTTTTCTGTGTTGTTATGGTGTGGGCGTATACCAGTCATTAAAATATTAACGCAAGTAGACTACTGATTGGCCAGCTCATCCTCCTCAGGGAGATGACATCATGTTCTATGAGGAAATAGCAAGAATTTTTTAAAATGGTCTGTTTGGGGGTTTTGAAGTGTTTTTCTTCAATTTATGCTTTGTCCACAAACACACGTATAGGACAAGTCAACAACATTTACATATGAGTTAACAGAATGAACTTTTAAAGTGAGATTTTCACTGTTACTTTAAAAGAAAGTTATTAACTGCTTACAACGCAATTAAAATAACGGTTCTGTTCCGGGAAAAGTAGAGATCACTTTCTTTCCTGATTCTGTTTGTGTTTCTCAACTTTTTCCCAGTTTTTGGTTCTGGTCTCTGAGCCGGTTCCTGCTACACACTGGGCGTATTGGAAAGACTGTATGTACTCTCTCATGCCTTTTCAGGTTCCCTAACCGTGTAAAACTCTTTCCACACTGGGAACATTGGAAAGTCTTGTCTCCTGTGTGTATTCTTTCATGTTCCTTCAGATGCCCTAACCGTGTAAAACTCTTTCCACACTGGGAGCATTGGAAAGGTTTCTCTCCCGTGTGTATTCTTTTATGTTCCTTTAGGCTCCCTAACTTGGCAAAATCCTTTCCACACAAAGAGCAATGGTAAGATGTCTCCCCTGTGTGTGTTCTTTCATGCTCCTTCAGATTTCCTAACTGTGTAAAACCCTTTCCACACTGGGAGCATTGGAAAGGCTTCTCTCCTGTGTGTGTTCTGTCATGCATATTCAGGTTCCCTAACAAGGTAAAACCCTTTCCACACTGGGAGCATTGGAAAGGCTTCTCTCCTGTGTGTATTCTTTTATGTTCCTTCAGATGCCCTAACCCTGTAAAACCCTTTCCACACTGGGAGCATTGGAAAGGTTTCTCTCCCGTGTGTGATCTGTCATGCATATTCAGGTTCCCTAATCGTGTAAAACTCTTTCCACACTGGGAGCATTGGAAAGGCTTCTCTCCCGTGTGTGTCTTCTCATGCCTTTTCAGGTTCCCTAACAGGGTAAAACTCTTTCCACACTGAGAACAGTGGTGTCGTCTCACTGGTATGGGCATCAATGGGACTGGATCCCCTGAAGTACTCTTCTCACGGTCAGAGTGAGAGTCTGGTCCCTCTCCTGCCAAAGACAAACAGAGTATTTGGTTAAACAGAGAGACCTGAATGAAACCTCCACATGGTTAAACTGTCTTCCTATGAGGTTTAATCTAGACTAGATCCCTCAATGAAATACAGAGTATTTGGTTAAACAGAGAGACCTGAATGAAACCTCCACATGGTTAAACTGTCTTCCTATGAGGTTTAATCACATCAGTCACCAGCTAAATCAATAAGTGAATCGATGATGTCGTCCCCCACAGTGACCGTACGTACATACCCCAACCAGAAGCCATGAATTAAATGCAACATCCGCACTGACCTAAAGGCTAGAGGGCTGCCGCTTTCAAGGAGCGGGACTCTAACCCGGACGCTTATAAGAAATCCCGCTATGCCCTCCGACGAACCATAAAACAGGTAAGGTGTCAATAAAGGACTAAGATTGAATCCTACTACACTGGTTAGTTGGATGTGGCAGGGCTTGCAAACTATTAATGACCACAAGGGAAAGCCCAGCTGCGAGCTGTCCAGTGACACGAGCCTACCAGATGAGCTAAATTACTTATACAGGCACTTTGAGGCAAGCAACACTGAAGCATGCATGAGAGCACCAGCTGTTCCGGACGACTGTGTGATCACGCTCTCTGTGGCCGATGTGAGTAAGACCTCTAAACAGGTCAACATTCATAAGGCCGCAGAGCCAGACAGATTACCAGGAAGTGTACTCAGAGCATGCGTTGAACAACTGCCAAGTATCTTCACTGACATTTTCAACCCCTGTCCCTGACTGAGTCTGTAACACTTACGTGTTTCAAGCAGACCACCATAGTCACTGTAACTAGGAACATCAAGGTAACCTGCCTAAATTACTACCAATTCGTAGCACTACAAACTACAGAGGCATTGAATAAAAGGTTTAAGAGTAGGGTACATGGTGGTGGTTACAAACTACTAGTGTTTGGTATACTCTGTGTAGTGCTGTAGTGTTTGGTATACTCCGTGTAGTGTTTGGTATACTCAGTGTCGTGTTTGGTATACTCAGTGTAGTGCTGTAGTGTTTGGTATACTCAGTGTAGTGTTTGGTATACTCAGTGTCGTGTTTGGTATACTCAGTGTAGTGCTGTAGTGTTTGGTATACTCCGTGTAGTGTTTGGTATACTCCGTGTAGTGTTTGGTATACTCCGTGTAGTGTTTGGTATACTCAGTGTGGTGATGTAGTGTTTGGTGTACTCAGTGTAGTGTTGTAGTGTTTGGTATACTCAGTGTAGTGGTTGGTATACTCAGTGTAGTGTTTGGTATACTCAGTGTAGTGTTTGGTATACTCAGTGTAGTGTTTGGTATACTCAGTGTAGTGATGTAGTGTTTGGTATACTCAGTGTAGTGTTTGGTATACTCAGTGTAGTGTTTGGTATACTCAGTGTAGTGTTTGGTATACTCAGTGTAGTGTTTGATATACAGTGGGCAAAAAAGTATTTAGTCAGCCACCAATTGTGCAAGTTCTCCCACTTAAAAAGATGAGAGAGGCCTGTAATTTTCATCATAGGTACACTTCAACTATGACAGACAAAATGAGGGAAAAAAATCCAGAAAATCACATTGTAGGATTTTTTATGAATTTATTTGCAAATTATGGTGGAAAATAAGTATTTGGTCACCTACAAACAAGCAAGATTTCGGGCTCTCACAGACCTGTAACTTCTTCTTTAAGAGGCTCCTCTGTCCTCCACTCGTTACCTGTATTAATGGCACCTGTTTGAACTTGTTATCAGTATAAAAGACACCTGTCCACAACCTCAAACAGTCACACTCCAAACTCCACTATGGCCAAGACCAAAGAGCTGTCAAAGGACACCAGAAACAAAATTGTAGACCTACACTAGGCTGGGAAGACTGAATCTGCTATAGGTAAGCAGCTTGGTTTGAAGAAATCAACTGTGGGAGCAATTATTAGGAAATGGAAGACATACAAGACCACTGATAATCTCCCTCGATCTGGGGCTCCACGCAAGATCTCACCCCGTGGGGTCAAAATGATCACAAGAACGGTGAGCAAAAATCCCAGAACCACACGCGGGGACCTAGTGAATGACCTGCAGAGAGCTGGGACCAAAGTAACAAAGCCTACCATCAGTAACACACTACGCCGCCAGGGACTCAAATCCTGCAGTACGAGACGTGTCCCCCTGCTTAAGCCAGTACATGTCCAGGCCCGTTTGAAGTTTGCTAGAGAGCATTTGGATGATCCAGAAGAAGATTGGGAGAATGTCATATGGTCAGATGAAACCAAAATAGAACTTTTTGGTAAAAACTCAACTCGTCGTGTTTGGAGGACAAAGAATGCTGAGTTGCATCCAAAGAACACCATACCTACTGTGAAGCATGGGGGTGGAAACATCATGCTTTGGGGCTGTTTTTCTGCAAAGGAACCAGGACGACTGATCCGTGTAAAGGAAAGAATCAATGGGGCCATGTATCGTGAGATTTTGAGTGAAAACCTCCTTCCATCAGCAAGGGCATTGAAGATGAAACGTGGCTGGGTCTTTCAGCATGACAATGATCCCAAACACACCGCCCGGGCAACGAAGGAGTGGCTTCGTAAGAAGCATTTCAAGGTCCTGGAGTGGCCTAGCCAGTCTCCAGATCTCAACCCCATAGAAAATCTTTGGAGGGAGTTGAAAGTCTGTGTTGCCCAGCAACAGCCCCAAAACATCACTGCTCTAGAGGAGATCTGCATGGAGGAATGGGCCAAAATACGTTTGACCTCTGTCATTGCCAACAAAGGGTATATAACAAAGTATTGAGATAAACTTTTGTAGGTGACCAAATACTTATTTTCCACCATAATTTGCAAATAAATTCATTAAAAATCCTACAATGTGATTTTCTGGATTTTTTTTTCTCATTTTGTCTGTCATAGTTGAAGTGTACCTATGATGAGAACTACAGGCCTCTCTCATATTTTTAAGTGGGAGAACTTGCACAATTGGTGGCTGACTAAATACTTTTTTGCCCCACTGTACTCAGTGTAGTGTTTGGTATACTCAGTGTAGTGCTGTAGTGTTTGGTATACTCAGTGTAGTGTTGTAGTGTTTGGTACACTCAGTGTAGTGTTTGGTATACTCAGTGTAGTGCTGTAGTGTTTGGTATACTCAGTGTCGTGTTTGGTATACTCAGTGTAGTGTTTGGTATACTCAGTGTAGTGTTGGGTATACTCAGTGTAGTGTTTGGTATACTCAGTGTAGTGTTTGGTATACTCAGTGTAGTGTTTGGTATACTCAGTGTAGTGTTTGGTATACTCAGTGTAGTGTTTGGTATACTCAGTGTAGTGCTGTAGTGTTTGGTATACTCAGTGTAGTGTTGTAGTGTTTGGTATACTCAGTGTAGTGTTTGGTATACTCAGTGTAGTGCTGTAGTGTTTGGTATACTCAGTGTAGTGTTTGGTATACTCAGTGTAGTGTTTGGTATACTCAGTGTAGTGCTTGGTATACTCAGTGTAGTGTTTGGTGTACTCAGTGTAGTGTTTGGTATACTCTGTGTAGTGTTTGGTATACTCAGTGTAGTGTTTGGTATACTCAGTGTAGTGCTGTAGTGTTTGGTATACTCAGTGTAGTGTTTGGTATACTCAGTGTAGTGTTTGGTATACTCAGTGTAGTGTTTGGTATACTCAGTGTAGTGTTTGGTATACTCAGTGTAGTGTTTGGTATACTCAGTGTAGTATGTGGTATACTCAGTGTAGTGCTGTAGTGTTTGGTATACTCAGTGTAGTGTTGTAGTGTTTGGTATACTCAGTGTAGTGTTTGGTATACTCAGTGTAGTGCTGTAGTGTTTGGTATACTCAGTGTAGTGTTGTAGTATTTGATATACTCAGTGTAGTGTTTGGTATACTCAGTGTCGTGTTTGGTATACTCAGTGTAGTGCTGTAGTGTTTGGTATACTCAGTGTAGTGTTTGGTATACTCAGTGTAGTGCTGTAGTGTTTGGTATACTCAGTGTAGTGTTTGGTGTACTCAGTGTAGTGTTTGGTATACTCAGTGTAGTGCTGTAGTGTTTGGTATACTCAGTGTAGTGTTTGGTATACTCCGTGTAGTGTTTGGTATACTCCGTGTAGTGTTTGGTATACTCAGTGTAGTGTTTGGTATACTCAGTGTAGTGTTTGGTATACTCAGTGTAGTGTTTGGTATACTCTGTGTAGTGCTGTTGTGTTTGGTATACTCAGTGTAGTGTTTGGTATACTCAGTGTAATGTTTGGTATACTCAGTGTAGTGTTTGATATACTCAGTGTAGTGTTTGGTATACTCAGTGTAGTGGTTGTAGTGTTTTGTATACTCAGTGTCGTTTTTGGTATACTCAGTGTAGTGTTGTAGTGTTTGGTATACTCAGTGTCGTTTTTGGTATACTCAGTGTAGTGCTGTTGTGTTTGGTATACTCAGTGTAGTGTTGTAGTGTTTGGTATACTCAGTATAGTGTTTGGTATACTCAGTGTAGTGTTGTAGTGTTTGGTATACTCAGTGTAGTGCTGTACTGTTTGGTATACTCGGTGTAGTGTTTGGTTTACTCAGTGTAGTGTTTGGTATACTCAGTGTAGTTTTGTAGTGTTTGGTATACTCAGTGTAGTTTTGTAGTGTTTGGTATACTCAGTGTAGTGTTTGGTATACTCAGTGTAGTTTTGTAGTGTTTGGTATACTCAGTGTCGTGTTTGGTATACTCAGTGTAGTTTTGTAGTGTTTGGTATACTCAGTGTAGTGTTTGGTATACTCAGTGTAGTCATGTAATGTGCATTGTTCCTAGATTGACTTTTGTTCGTTTTTATTTAACCAGCGCTAGCGCCCATCTAACACCCATCTAGTTAGATGCTCCTCCCCGTACCTGCCTTCCAGACGCAAAGCATCATGGACGCTGTAGTCATCTCATCTTTCTAACAAATTACATCCTTGTTCGACAAAAGGCTGTTTTTTCGCTTATTAGCACAAAAAAAAAAAGTTTGGATAACTAGGGCCACAAAATAACTTGCTGTGGAGTCGTGGAGACACAAGCAGTGGATCGTGCCTTTAACAAAAACACAGTCGTGCTCTATCCGTCTTCCCAAGGAAAACTAGTAAGATCATTCTAACATATATTTCATGGAACGATGAACCATGCTGCCAATTTGACCAGTTGGTGCAGATTACTGTTTTAAGAAGCTCCTCCCTCACAGCTTTTGGCTGGTCAAACGACGAGCCTTGGCCCCGGCGCAACCCGGTTCAGGCCTTGTCCCCGGCGCAACCCGGTTCAGGCCTTGTCCCCGGCGCAACCCGGTTCAGGCTTTAACCCGGCCCAACCCGGTTCAGGCCTTGGCCCGGCGCAACCCGGTTCAGGCTTTAACCCGGTTCAGGCCCTGGTCCGGCGCAACCCGGTTCAGGCTTTAACCCGGCTCAACCCGGTTCAGGCTTTAGCCCGGCTCAACCTGGTTCAGTCCAGAGGTATTTAGAGGTTTGGGCCAAGTTTCTGCATTATGGTGCCTTTACATGACATTATAGCAGCCATGTTAGCTCCCCCATTATCAATACATATATACGACTGAACATGACATTATGGCAGCCATGTTAGCTTCCCCATTATCAATACATATATACAACTGAACATGACATTATAGCAGCCATGTTAGCTTCCCCATTATCAATACATATATACGACTGAACATGACATTATAGCAGCCATGTTAGCTCCCCCATTATTAATACATATATACGACTGAACATGACATTATAGCAGCCATGTTAGCTCCCCCATTATCAATACATATATATGACTGAACATGACATTATAGCAGCCATGTTAGCTCCCCCATTATTAATACATATATACGACTGAATATGACATTATAGCAGCCATGTTAGCTTCCCCATTATCAATACATATATACGTCTGAACGTGACATTATAGCAGCCATGTTAGCTCCCCCATTATCAATACATATATACGACTGAACATGACATTATAGCAGCCATGTTAGCTCCCCCATTATCAATACATATATACGACTGAACATGACATTATAGCAGCCATGTTAGCTCCCCCATTATCAATACATATATACGACTGAACATGACATTATAGCAGCCATGTTAGCTCCCCCATTATCAATACATATATACGACTGAACATGACATTATAGCAGCCATGTTAGCTCCCCCATTATCAATACATATATATGACTGAACATGACATTATAGCAGCCATGTTAGCTCCCCCATTATTAATACATATATACGACTGAACATGACATTATAGCAGCCATGTTAGCTTCCCCATTATCAATACATATATACGACTGAACATGACATTATAGCAGCCATGTTAGCTCCCCCATTATTAATACATATATACGACTGAACATGACATTATAGCAGCCATGTTAGCTCCCCCATTATCAATACATATATATGACTGAACATGACATTATAGCAGCCATGTTAGCTCCCCCATTATTAATACATATATACGACTGAACATGACATTATAGCAGCCATGTTAGCTTCCCCATTATCAATACATATATACGTCTGAACGTGACATTATAGCAGCCATGTTAGCTCCCCCATTATCAATACATATATACGACTGAACATGACATTATAGCAGCCATGTTAGCTCCCCCATTATCAATACATATATACGACTGAACATGACATTATAGCAGCCATGTTAGCTCCCCCATTATCAATACATATATACGACTGAACATGACATTATAGCAGCCATGTTAGCTCCCCCATTATCAATACATATATATGACTGAACATGACATTATAGCAGCCATGTTAGCTCCCCCATTATTAATACATATATACGACTGAACATGACATTATAGCAGCCATGTTAGCTTCCCCATTATCAATACATATATACGACTGAACATGACATTATAGCAGCCATGTTAGCTCCCCCATTATTAATACATATATACGACTGAACATGACATTATAGCAGCCATGTTAGCTCCCCCATTATCAATACATATATATGACTGAACATGACATTATAGCAGCCATGTTAGCTCCCCCATTATTAATACATATATACGACTGAACATGACATTATAGCAGCCATGTTAGCTTCCCCATTATCAATACATATATACGTCTGAACGTGACATTATAGCAGCCATGTTAGCTCCCCCATTATCAATACATATATACGACTGAACATGACATTATAGCAGCCATGTTAGCTCCCCCATTATCAATACATATATACGACTGAACATGACATTATAGCAGCCATGTTAGCTCCCCCATTATCAATACATATATACGACTGAACATGACATTATAGCAGCCATGTTAGCTCCCCCATTATCAATACATATATACGACTGAAAGTCTGAACATGACATTATAGCAGCCATGTTAGCTCCCCCATTATCAATACATATATACGTCTGAACGTGACATTATAGCAGCCATGTTAGCTTCCCCATTATCAATACATATATACGACTGAACATGACATTATAGCAGCCATGTTAGCTCCCCCATTATCAATACATATATACGACTGAACATGACATTATAGCAGCCATGTTAGCTCCCCCATTATCAATACATATATACGACTGAACATGACATTATGGCAGCCATGTTAGCTCCCCCATTATCAATACATATATACGACTGAACATGACATTATAGCAGCCATGTTAGCTCCCCCATTATCAATACATATATACGACTGAACATGACATTATAGCAGCCATGTTAGCTTCCCCATTATCAATACATATATACGACTGAACATGACATTATGGCAGCCATGTTAGCTTCCCCATTATCAATACATATATACAACTGAACATGACATTATAGCAGCCATGTTAGCTCCCCCATTATCAATACATATATACGACTGAACATGACATTATAGCAGCCATGTTAGCTCCCCCATTATCAATACATATATACGACTGAACATGACATTATAGCAGCCATGTTAGCTCCCCCATTATCAATACATATATACGACTGAACATGACATTATGGCAGCCATGTTAGCTCCCCCATTATCAATACATATATACGACTGAACATGACATTATAGCAGCCATGTTAGCTCCCCCATTATTAATACATATATACGACTGAACATGACATTATAGCAGCCATGTTAGCTTCCCCATTATCAATACATATATACGACTGAACATGACATTATGGCAGCCATGTTAGCTTCCCCATTATCAATACATATATACGACTGAACATGACATTATAGCAGCCATGTTAGCTCCCCCATTATCAATACATGGGGAATATTTAAATTATATAACTGAAGATCTGGAATTATAACAATATTCAAAATGATCCAACATTCTTAATGCATAATAATAACTTGTTACATTTCAATAGCGCTTTTCATAACAGTCTCATGTCTCAGGTTCAGCCTAATGGAAATACCTCCATGTTTTGAGGATATACAGTGTTCATTTACAATTACATTGTTTACAAACAAAGGAGTAAAACAAGCTTATATTTTAGGTTCTGATGGGGTACGACAGTTGAACTAAGTTCAGTGGACATTTATAAGTTATATTCTCCCAGAATAAATGGCGAGGCCCAGAGCCATTTATTAAAACGATACATTAATTCAACAAGGGCAGTTTGTGACCCTGCTTTTAAGACAATACTCACTGGTGTTAATCAGATCTTCAGTCTCCTCTTCCTCTCCTTCCACCTCCTCTTCATCTCCCAATACGTCTTCCTCCTCGTTTCTTAAGATAGCCTCCTCTTCCACTCTAAAAGGTTCTTCCTCTTCTTTCACTATAACATCCTCCTCTTCCTCCTTTTTAATTCTGAAAGCTTCTACCTCCTCTTCTTCCACTGTGACAGCCTCTATCCCCTCTTCATCTTTCACTCTAAAAGGTTCTTTCTCTTCTTTCACTATAACATCCTCCTCTTCTTCTTTCAATGTGACACCGATAGCCTCCGCTTCCATTCTGAAAGATTCTACCTCATCCTCTTCCACTGTGACAGTCTCTTTACCCTCTTCCTCGCCAAAATGTTCTTTCTCTTCTTTCACTGTAACATCCTCCTCCTTCTTTTTCATTCTGAAAGCTTATTTCTCTCTCTTCACTGTAATATCCTCCTCTTCTTCTTCTTTTACGATAATGTACAGCAGACCTCCTTTTCTTTGGCAGGAGGGGAGTAGCTTAATGAGCTCATGGTTGGCGATGTTAACTAGCTAAGTTAGTTAGTTAGGATAAACGACTAGCCCGGTGCTAAGCTAATTTAGCAAGCCAGCTCGCTACTAACCTGAATAACAACGTAAATATGAAATTAAATGGGTCAACTAGCTATACGAAAGAAGTACGTTATGTTTTAAAACACAGAGGCAAAGATACAACGAAAGCGTCTAAAGAGCTCTAATGTCTCAGTAATGTTGGCTAGGAAGCTACCGAGGTTGCTGAATAGCTGCTGCTGCTGTTGTTGTTGAAGAAGCGTCCCGTCCACTAGATTAAACGTCACACTGGCAGCATAGCCGGAAAGACACACATCGCCATCTGCTGATTGGAGTGGGTAACGCAGGGCTGTTTTGTATTTATTTTTTTTACAAAAAGTGTATACATATTTTTCTTTCATTATATAATAGTATTAAATGGAGATGTACGAAGACCAGATGGAATCGTACTACACAGGCTCCGACGCTCGGATGTGGCAGGGCTTGCAAACTATTACAGACTACAAAGAGAAGCACAGCCAAGAGCTGCCCAGTGACAGGAGCCTACCAGACGAGCTAAATTACTTCTATGCTCGCCTAGAGGCAAGTAACACTGAAACACGCATGAGAGCATCAGCTGTTCCGGACGACTGTGTGATCACGCTCTCCGCAGCCGATGTGAGTAAGACCTTTAAACAGGTCAACATTCACAAAGCCGCTGGGCCAGACGGATTAACAGGACGTGTACTCCAAGCATGTGCTGACCAACTGGCAAGTGTCTTCACTGACATTTTCAACCCCTGTCTGAGTCTGTAATACCAACATGGTTCAAGCAGACCACCATAGTCCCTGTGCCCACGAACACGAAGGTAACCTGCCTAAATGACTACAGACCCGTAGCACTCACGTCCATAGCCATGAAGTGCTTTGAAAGGCTGGTAATGGCTCACATCAACACCATTATCCCAGAAACCCTAGACCCACTCCAATTTGCATACTGTCCCAACAGACGATGCAATCTCTATTGCACTCCACACTGCCCTTTCCCACCTGGACAAGAGGATGTGAGAATGCTATTCATCTGTGGTGCTATGTGAGAATGCTATGTGAGAATGCTATGTGAGAATGCTATTCATCTGTGGTGCTATGTGAGAATGCTATTCATCTGTGGTGCTATGTGAGAAGGCTATGTGAGAATGCTATTCATCTGTGGTGCTATGTGAGAATGCTATGTGAGAATGCTATTCATCTGTGGTGCTATGTGAGAATGCTATGTGAGAATGCTATTCATCTGTGGTGCTATGTGAGAATGCTATGTGAGAATGCTATTCATTGACTACAATGTGAGAATGCTATTCATTGACTACAGCTCAGCGTTCAACAACATAGTGCCCTCAAAGCTCATCACTTAGCTAAGGATCCTGGGACTAAACACCTCCCTCTGCAACTGGATCCTGGACTTCCTGATGGGCCAAGCTTCCTGCCATCCAGGACCTCTATACCAGGCGGTGTCAGAGGAAGGCACAAAAAATTGTCAAAGAGTCCAGCCACCCTAGTCATAGACTGTTCTCTCTGCTACCACATGGCAAGCGGTACCGGAGTGCCAAGTCTAGGTCCGAGAGGCTTCTAAACAGCTTCTACCCCCAAGCCATGACTCCTGAACATCAAATAAAATTGGATTTGATTTGATTGCTTAGTGCAGATTTTTAATGAGTGAGAATTTAAAACCAACTTTACATCTACTACACATCTGCATTTAAGGCCGTTTTCTACATTGTAGAATAATAGTGACGACATCAAAACTATGAAATAACACATTTGGAGTCATGTAGTAACCAAAAAAGTGTTAAACAAATCAAAATATATTTTATATTTCAGATTCTTCAAAGTAGCCACCCTTTGCGTTGATGACAGCTTTGCACACTCTTGGCATTCTCTCAAAAGATAGAAAAAATGACAGGGCCTAAACAGCTACCCTGGGGAATTCCTGATTCTACCTGGATAACAAATTACCTTGACTAACCTGTACCCCCGCACATTGATTCGATACAGTACTCCCTGTATATAGCCTTGCTATTGTTATTTTATTGTGTTAATTTTTTATTATTTTTTACTTTAGTTTATTTGGTAAATATTTTCTTAACCCTTTCTTGAACTGTACTGTTGGTTAAGGACTTGTAAGTAAACATTTTCACTGTAAGGTCTACACATGTTGTATTCGGCGCATGTGACAAATAAAGTTTAATTTGATTTGATTATGTTTGAGAGGCTTCCATTTAAGAACACCCTCTGTGTTCTGTTAGACAAGTAACTCTTTATCCACATTATAGCAGGGGGTGTAAAGCCATAACACATATGTTTTTCCAGCAGCAGACTATGATCGAAAATGTCAAAAGCTGCACTGAAGTCTAACAAGACATCCCCCACAATCCTTTTATCATCAATTTCTCTCAGCCAATCATCAGTCATTTGTGTAAGTGCTGTTTTTGAGGTTACTTCCCTATAAGCGTCTGTTGTCAATTTGTTTACAGTGTAATAGCATTGTATCTGGTCAAACACTATTTTTTCCAGAAGTTTACTAGGTCCCCAAGAACACAGTGGCCTCCATCATTCTTAAATGGAAGAAGTTTGGAACCACCAAGACTCTTCCTAGAGCTGGCGGACCAGCCAAGCTGAGCAATCAGGGGAGAAGGGCCTTGGTCAGGGAGGTGACCAAGAACCCGATGGTCACTCTGACAGAGCTCCAGAGTTCCTCTGTGGAGATGGAAAAAACTTCCAGAATGACAACCATCTCTGCATCACTCTATCAATCAGGCCTTCATGGTAGAGTGGCCAGACGGAAGCCATTCCTCAGTAAAAGGCACGAAACAGCCCGCTTGGAGTTTGCCAAAAGGCAAAATGTGACGCTTGGCATTCAGGCCAAAGAGTTCAATCTCGGGTTTCATCAGACCAGAGAATCTTGTTTCTCATGGTCTGAGAGTCCCTTTAGGTGCCTTTTGGTAAGTGTTGAGGGAATAGGGAATGTTTTTCCTGAACAAATGAGGGATTTCGATAACAGAACTTTTCAGTCAGTCATCACATGTACTTGAAATGATATTGTGAAATAATTGTCATTAATAATTGAAAGTGCTCAATTATTCCAATGTCTCGAGTACCATATTCCTTTTTATGAAATTGAGCACATTATTAGATATTATTAAGTCAACATTGAATAAGACCGTAATTAAACAGTACAGCTTACAGAAGACGTTGTTTGATGTCAGTCTTCATTGGACCGGTGCTGGAGGACATCTGCACGACGGTGCTGGCAGGCTTTAAAAATAAATTAATGTCAAATTAAGTTGTTGTTCTTTTGTCTCGTTAAACCATCAATATGTTCTAAATTCACTCACACAGCTGCTCTCAACCATTATTGCTTCGCCTCTGCCTCTCTGGCTTTCCCTGCTTTTCAAGATATGTTTGCCCTCTGGTTGCTAAGGGCGATTTATCTATTTGACAAGCATTCTGTACAACAGAAAATGAAGTGTTTCCTCGTTTACCACGACAAATCTGTGGATATTTACCCCACGCTTTGTATGAATGGAAACTAATGTTGGTGTACTGTTATTTTATTTATTTACTATTTATGTTATGCAAAAGTGTCTGGTATGGTCATTTCTTATCAAGAAAATTAAGACATTAATCTGGACTGTCCATATTTGAAATGTGTAACTACATCAAGTCAATCTGGAGATTGCGTTATCTGGGGGGCGTGGCAGCCACTATAACTCAAAAATAACAAACAAAAATGTATACATATTTAGCTTCCAGTCAAATGTCTATAAATACGAAGGTGAGAGTCTGATCTTTCAGATACAATTGTAAAGGAGTTGATAATCCATAGCCTTCCAGAGTTAAAAGACTGATGGCTCCGGTGTCCATATAGATCATATCCTCTGGTGCCCATATAGGTCATATCCTCTGGTGCCCATATAGGTCATATCCTCTGGTGCCCATATAGGTCATATCCTCTGGTGCCCATATAGGTCATATCCTCTGGTGCCCATATAGGTCATATCCTCTGGTGCTCATATAGGTCATATCCTCTGGTGCCCATATAGGTCATATCCTCTGGTGCCCATATAGGTCATATAGGTCATATCCTCTGGTGCCCATATAGGCCATATAGGTCATATCCTCTGGTGCCCATATAGGTCATATCCTCTGGTGCCCATATAGGTCATATCCTCTGGTGCCCATATAGGTCATATAGGTCATATCCACTGGTGCCCATATAGGTCATATCCACTGGTGCCCATATAGGTCATATCCTCTGGTGCCCATATAGGTAATATCCTCTGGTGCCCATATAGGTCATATAGGTCATATCCACTGGTGTCCATATAGGTCATATCCTCTGGTGTCCATATAGGTCATATCCTCCGGTGCCCATACATGTCATATCCTCTGGTGCCCATATATGTCATATCCTCTGGTGCCCATATAGGTCATATCCTCTGGTGCCCATATAGGTCATATCCACTGGTGCCCATATAGGTCATATCCTCTGGTGTCCATATAGGTCATATCCTCTGGTGCCCATATAGGTCATATCCTCTGGTGCCCATATAGGTAATATCCTCTGGTGCCCATATAGGTCATATCCACTGGTGTCCATATAGGTCATATCCACTGGTGCCCATATAGGTCATATCCTCTGGTGCCCATATAGGTCATATCCTCTGGTGCCCATATAGGTCATATAGGTCATATCCTCTGGTGCCCATATAGGCCATATAGGTCATATCCACTGGTGTCCATATAGGTCATATCCACTGGTGCCCATATAGGTCATATCCACTGGTGTCCATATAGGTCATATCCACTGGTGCCCATATAGGTCATATCCACTGGTGTCCATATAGGTCATATCCACTGGTGCCCATATAGGTCATATCCTCTGGTGCCCATATAGGTCATATAGGTCATATCCACTGGTGTCCATACAGGTCATATCCTCTGGTGTCCATACAGGTCATATCCTCTGGTGCCCATATAGGTCATATAGGTCATATCCACTGGTGCCCATATAGGTCATATCCAATGGTGCCCATATAGGTCATATAGGTCATATCCTCTGGTGCCCATATAGGTCATATCCTCTGGTGCCCATATAGGTCATATCCTATGGTGCCCATATAGGTCATATAGGTCATATCCTCTGGTGCCCATATAGGTCATATCCTCTGGTGCCCATATAGGTCATATCCTCTGGTGCCCATATAGGTCATATAGGTCATATCCTCTGGTGCCCATATAGGCCATATAGGTCATATCCTCTGGTGCCCATATAGGTCATATCCTCTGGTGCCCATATAGGTCATATCCTCTGGTGCCCATACAGGTCATATCCTTTGGTGTCCATATAGGTCATATCCTCTGGTGCCCATATAGGTCATATCCTCTGGTGCCCATATAGGTCACATAGGTCATATCCTCTGGTGCCCATATAGGTCATATTCTCTGGTGCCCATATAAGTCATATCCTCTGGTGCCCATATAGGTAATATAGGTCATATCCACTGGTGCCCATACAGGTCATATCCTCTGGTGCCCATATAGGTCATATCCTCTGGTGCTCATATAGGTCATATCCTCTGGTGCCCATACAGGTCATATCCTCTGGTGCCCATATAGGTCATATCCTCTGGTGCTCATATAGGTCATATCCTCTGGTGTCCATATAGGTCATATCCTCTGGTGCTCATATAGGTAATATAGGTCATATCCTCTGGTGCCCATATAGGTCATATCCTCTGGTGCCCATATAGGTCATATCCTCTGGTGTCCATATAGGTCATATCCTCTGGTGCTCATATAGGTAATATAGGTCATATCCTCTGGTGTCCATATAGGTCATATCCTCTGGTGCTCATATAGGTAATATAGGTCATATCCTCTGGTGCCCATATAGGTCATATCCTCTGGTGCCCATATAGGTCATATCCTCTGGTGCCCATATAGGTCATATCCTCTGGTGCTCATATAGGTAATATAGGTCATATCCTCTGGTGTCCATATAGGTCATATCCTCTGGTGTCCATATAGGTCATATCCTCTGGTGCTCATATAGGTAATATAGGTCATATCCTCTGGTGTCCATATAGGTCATATCCTCTGGTGCTCATATAGGTAATATAGGTCATATCCTCTGGTGCCCATATAGGTCATATCCTCTGGTGCCCATATAGGTCATATCCTCTGGTGCCCATATAGGTCATATCCTCTGGTGCCCATATAGGTCATATCCTCTGGTGCCCATACAGGTCATATCCTCTGGTGCCCATATAGGTCATATCCTCTGGTGCCCATATAGGTCATATCCTCTGGTGCCCATATAGGTCACATAGGTCATATCCTCTGGTGCCCATATAGGTCATATTCTCTGGTGCCCATATAGGTCATATCCTCTGGTGCCCATATAGGTAATATAGGTCATATCCACTGGTGCCCATACAGGTCATATCCTCTGGTGCCCATATAGGTCATATCCTCTGGTGCTCATATAGGTCATATCCTCTGGTGCCCATACAGGTCATATCCTCTGGTGCCCATATAGGTCATATCCTCTGGTGCTCATATAGGTCATATCCTCTGGTGTCCATATAGGTCATATCCTCTGGTGCTCATATAGGTAATATAGGTCATATCCTCTGGTGCCCATATAGGTCATATCCTCTGGTGCCCATATAGGTCATATCCTCTGGTGTCCATATAGGTCATATCCTCTGGTGCTCATATAGGTAATATAGGTCATATCCTCTGGTGTCCATATAGGTCATATCCTCTGGTGCTCATATAGGTAATATAGGTCATATCCTCTGGTGCCCATATAGGTCATATCCTCTGGTGCCCATATAGGTCATATCCTCTGGTGCCCATATAGGTCATATCCTCTGGTACCATATAGGCCATATAGGTCATATCCTCTGGTGTCCATATAGGTCATATCCTCTGGTGTCCATATAGGTCATATCCTCTGGTGCCCATATAGGTCATATAGGTCATATCCTCTGGTGTCCATATAGGTCATATCCTCTGGTGCTCATATAGGTCATATAGGTCATATCCTCTGGTGCCCATATAGGTCATATCCTCTGGTGCCCATATAGGTCATATCCTCTGGTGCCCATATAGGTCATATCCTCTGGTGCCCATATAGGTCATATCCTCTGGTGCCCATACAGGTCATATCCTCTGGTGCCCATATAGGTCATATCCTCTGGTGCCCATATAGGTCATATCCTCTGGTGCCCATATAGGTCACATAGGTCATATCCTCTGGTGCCCATATAGGTCATATTCTCTGGTGCCCATATAGGTCATATCCTCTGGTGCCCATATAGGTCATATAGGTCATATCCACTGGTGCCCATATAGGTCATATCCTCTGGTGCCCATATAGGTCATATCCTCTGGTGCCCATATAGGTAATATAGGTCATATCCTCTGGTGCCCATATAGGTCATATCCTCTGGTGCCCATATAGGTCATATCCTCTGGTGTCCATATAGGTCATATCCTCTGGTGCCCATATAGGTCATATAGGTCATATAGGTCATATCCTCTGGTGTCCATATAGGTCATATCCTCTGGTGCCCATATAGGTAATATAGGTCATATCCTCTGGTGCCCATATAGGTCATATCCTCTGGTGCCCATATAGGTCATATCCTCTGGTGCCCATATAGGTCATATCCTCTGGTGCCCATATAGGTAATATAGGTCATATCCTCTGGTGCCCATATAGGTCATATCCTCTGGTGTCCATATAGGTCATATCCTCTGGTGCTCATATAGGTAATATAGGTCATATCCTCTGGTGTCCATATAGGTCATATCCTCTGGTGCTCATATAGGTAATATAGGTCATATCCTCTGGTGCCCATATAGGTCATATCCTCTGGTGCCCATATAGGTCATATCCTCTGGTGCCCATATAGGTCATATCCTCTGGTGCCCATATAGGTCATATCCTCTGGTGCCCATACAGGTCATATCCTCTGGTGCCCATATAGGTCATATCCTCTGGTGCCCATATAGGTCATATCCTCTGGTGCCCATATAGGTCATATCCTCTGGTGCTCATATAGGTAATATAGGTCATATCCTCTGGTGTCCATATAGGTCATATCCTCTGGTGCTCATATAGGTAATATAGGTCATATCCTCTGGTGCCCATATAGGTCATATCCTCTGGTGCCCATATAGGTCATATCCTCTGGTGCCCATATAGGTCATATCCTCTGGTGCCCATATAGGTCATATCCTCTGGTGCCCATACAGGTCATATCCTCTGGTGCCCATATAGGTCATATCCTCTGGTGCCCATATAGGTCATATCCTCTGGTGCCCATATAGGTCACATAGGTCATATCCTCTGGTGCCCATATAGGTCATATTCTCTGGTGCCCATATAGGTCATATCCTCTGGTGCCCATATAGGTAATATAGGTCATATCCACTGGTGCCCATATAGGTCATGCAACAGTAGTGGAACGTTTAATTAAAAGGGAAAGGTGCTGTACTGAGCGACTAGTTGAAAAAACTATTGGGTTTGAAAATGCACTGTTGCCCTTAATGTATAACTCCTTGCTTTAAGCTACACAAACCACACTAATTGACCGAAGTTGCAATTATTTCAATACCATTTTGTTCAGACCCAGCCTGAACTGGGTCTGAACTGGGTTTTCGCTTCGCTTCACAGGTAGTATTAAATCAAATTAAATTTCATTACAGTACAACGGTTTGATTTGTTTGATCTTAGCACTTCTTTTCTTAGCTAGCTACATAGCCGTCTTTGTATCAAAGATAATTGTGTAGTTCAGATTATTATCGAATTATCGAATCTTCTAACGTTGTCAACACTGCTAGCTAGCTAGCCAGCTAGCCAACTTCTACCGAATCATTACAACGGAACGATTTGATTAGTGTAGTGTTAGCCAGCTACATAGTTGTCTTTGCATCTAAGATAATTGTGTAGTTGTGTAGTTTAGAGTAATCATCTAGCCAGTTATCGAGGTTACCTAGCCAGTTCCACTTTTAAACAAAGTCAGCTAGCCAGCTATTTTCGCCGTCAACACTGCTAGCTAGCCAGTGCTACACTGCTAGCTAGCCAGCTAGCCAACTTCTACCGAAACAGTACAACGGAACGATTTGATTAGTGTAGTGTTAGCTAGCTACATAGTTGTCTTCGCTGTCTTTGTATCTAAGATAATTGTGTAGTTTAGAGTAATTATCTAGCCAGTTATCGAGGTTACCTAGCCAGCTCCACTTTTAAACAAAGTCAGCTAGCCAGCTATTTTCGCCGTCCTAACGTTGTCAACACTGCTAGCTAGCCAGCCAGCCAACTTCTACCGAAACAGTACAACGGAACGATTTGATTAGTGTAGTGTTAGCTAGCTACATAGTTCTCTTTGCTGTCCTTGTATCTAAGATAATTGTGTAGTTTAGAGTAATTATCTAGCCAGTTATCGAGGTTACCTAGCCAGTTATCGAGGCTACCTAGCCAGCAACACTTTCAAACATAGTCAACAACGCAGCCACTGCTAGCTAGCCTACCTCACCAGTCAGCAGTACTGCATCATTTTAATCATTTTAGTCAATAAGATTTTTGCTACGTAAGCTTAACTTTCTGAACATTCGAGACGTGTAGTCCACTTGTCATTCCAATCTCCTTTGCATTAGCGTAGCCTCTTCTGTAGCCTGTCAACTATGTGTCTGTCTATCCCTGTTCTCTCCTCTCTGCACAGACCATACAAACGCTTCACACCGCGTAGCCGCTGCCACCCCAACCTGGTGGTCCCAGCGCGCACGACCCACGTGGAGTTCCAGGTCTCCGGCAGCCTCTGGAACTGCCGATCTGCGGCCAACAAGGCAGAGTTCATCTCAGCCTATGCTTCCCTCCAGTCCCTCGACTTCTTGGCACTGACGGAAACATGGATTACCACAGATAACACTGCTACTCCTACTGCTCTCTCCTCGTCTGCCCACGTGTTCTCGCACACCCCGAGACCTTCTGGTCAGCGGGGTGGTGGCACTGGGATCCTCATCTCTCCCAAGTGGACATTCTCTCTTTCTCCCCTGACCCATCTGTCTATCGCCTCCTTTGAATTCCATGCTGTCACAGTTACCAGCCCTTTCAAGCTTAACATCCTTATCATTTATCGCCCTCCAGGTTCCCTTGGAGAGTTCATCAATGAGCTTGACGCCTTGATAAGTTCCTTCCCTGAGGATGGCTCACCTCTCACAGTTCTGGGTGACTTTAACCTCCCCACGTCTACCTTTGACTCATTCCTCTCTGCCTCCCTCTTTCCACTCCTCTCCTCTTTTGACCTCACCCTCTCACCTTCCCCCCCTACTCACAAGGCAGGCAATACGCTTGACCTCATCTTTACTAGATGCTGTTCTTCCACTAATCTCATTGCAACTCCCCTCCAAGTCTCCGACCACTACCTTGTATCCTTTTCCCTCTCGCTCTCATCCAACACTTCCCACTCTGCCCCTACTCGGATGGTATCGCGCCGTCCAAACCTTCGCTCTCTCTCCCCCGCTTCTCTCTCCTCTTCCATCCTATCATCTCTTCCCTCTGCTCAAACCTTCTCCAACCTATCTCCTGATTCTGCCTCCTCAACCCTCCTCTCCTCCCTTTCTGCATCCTTTGACTCTCTATGTCCCCTATCCTCCAGGCCGGCTCGGTCCTCCCCTCCTGCCCCGTGGCTCGACGACTCATTGCGAGCTCACAGAACAGGGCTCCGGGCAGCCGAGCGGAAATGGAGGAGAACTCGCCTCCCTGCGGACCTGGCATCCTTTCACTCCCTCCTCTCTACATTTTCCTCTTCTGTCTCTGCTGCTAAAGCCACTTTCTACCACTCTAAATTCCAAGCATCTGCCTCTAACCCTAGGAAGCTCTTTGCCACCTTCTCCTCCCTCCTGAATCCTCCTCCCCCTCCCCCCCCATCCTCCCTCTCTGCGGATGACTTCGTCAACCATTTTGAAAAGAAGGTTGACGACATCCGATCCTCGTTTGCTAAGTCAAACGACACCGCTGGTTCTGCTCACACTGCCCTACCCTGTGCTTTGACCTCTTTCTCCCCTCTCTCCCCAGATGAAATCTCGCGTCTTGTGACGGCCGGCCGCCCAACAACCTGCTCGCTTGACCCTATCCCCTCCTTTCTTCTCCAGACCATTTCCGGAGACCTTCTCCCTTACCTCACCTCGCTCATCAACTCATCCCTGACCACTGGCTACGTCCCTTCCGTCTTCAAGAGAGCGAGAGTTGCACCCCTTCTGAAAAAACCTACACTCGATCCCTCCGATGTCAACAACTACAGACCAGTATCCCTTCTTTCTTTTCTCTCCAAAACTCTTGAACGTGCCGTCCTTGGCCAGCTCTCCTGCTATCTCTCTCAGAATGACCTTCTTGATCCAAATCAGTCAGGTTTCAAGACTAGTCATTCAACTGAGACTGCTCTTCTCTGTGTCACGGAGGCGCTCCGCACTGCTAAAGCTAACTCTCTCTCCTCTGCTCTCATCCTTCTAGACCTATCGGCTGCCTTTGATACTGTGAACCATCAGATCCTCCTCTCCACCCTCTCCGAGTTGGGCATCTCCGGCGCGGCCCACGCTTGGATTGCGTCCTACCTGACAGGTCGCTCCTACCAGGTGGCGTGGCGAGAATCTGTCTCCTCACCACGTGCTCTCACCACTGGTGTCCCCCAGGGCTCTGTTCTAGGCCCTCTCCTATTCTCGCTATACACCAAGTCACTTGGCTCTGTCATAACCTCACATGGTCTCTCCTATCATTGCTATGCAGACGACACACAATTAATCTTCTCCTTTCCCCCTTCTGATAACCAGGTGGCGAATCGCATCTCTGCATGTCTGGCAGACATATCAGTGTGGATGACGGATCACCACCTCAAGCTGAACCTCGGCAAGACGGAGCTGCTCTTCCTCCCGGGGAAGGACTGCCCGTTCCATGATCTCGCCATCACGGTTGACAACTCCATTGTGTCCTCCTCCCAGAGCGCTAAGAACCTTGGCGTGATCCTGGACAACACCCTGTCGTTCTCAACCAACATCAAGGCGGTGACCCGTTCCTGTAGGTTCATGCTCTACAACATTCGCAGAGTACGACCCTGCCTCACACAGGAAGCGGCGCAGGTCCTAATCCAGGCACTTGTCATCTCCCGTCTGGATTACTGCAACTCGCTGTTGGCTGGGCTCCCTGCCTGTGCCATTAAACCCCTACAACTCATCCAGAACGCCGCAGCCCGTCTGGTGTTCAACCTTCCCAAGTTCTCTCACGTCATCCCGCTCCTCCGCTCTCTCCACTGGCTTCCAGTTGAAGCTCGCATCCGCTACAAGACCATGGTGCTTGCTTACGGAGCTGTGAGGGGAACGGCACCTCCGTACCTTCAGGCTCTGATCAGGCCCTACACCCAAACAAGGGCACTGCGTTCATCCACCTCTGGCCTGCTCGCCTCCCTACCTCTGAGGAAGTACAGTTCCCGCTCAGCCCAGTCAAAACTGTTCGCTGCTCTGGCACCCCAATGGTGGAACAAACTCCCTCACGACGCCAGGACAGCGGAGTCAATCACCACCTTCCGGAGACACCTGAAACCCCACCTCTTTAAGGAATACCTAGGATAGGATAAAGTAATCCTTCTAACCCCCCCCCCCCCCCCCCCCCCCTTAAAAGATTTAGATGCACTATTGTAAAGTGGCTGTTCCACTGGATATCATAAGGTGAATGCACCAATTTGTAAGTCGCTCTGGATAAGAGCGTCTGCTAAATGACTTAAATGTAATGTAAATGTAACTGTGTGATGTAGTAGGGAGTTGTAGTTTCTCTAGAGATAAATCAGATCCAGCCTGAACTGTGTGATGTAGTAGAGAGTTGTAGTTTCTCTAGAGATAAATCAGATCCAGACTGAACTGTGTGATGTAGTAGGGAGTTGTAGTTTCTCTAGAGATAAATCAGATCCAGACTGAACTGTGTGATGTAGTAGGGAGTTGTAGTTTCCAACAGGCCACTATTCTACAGAGTTTAGCGCCTAAAACGTTGTAATTAACTACAATGACCACAATCCATTGCGTTACATGTTCGTCTGTGTTTCTTTTACGACTGCCACGGAAGAGAGAATGAAGAGTGTGCGATCCTGAAGTGATGTGATCTCAGTCACGGTTCCCAAACTCGGTCCTGGGACACCCCCCTGAGTTCTACACAGCTGATTCAAATAACCAACTCATCATCAAGCTTTGATTATTTGAAAAGGCTGTGTAGTGCTAGAGGGCAAAAACCAAAACACGCACCCATGGGGGGTTCCCAGGACCGAGTTTGGGAAACCCTGATCTAAGTGATTGGTAGTCTGACTGACACGTTGTGTTGTCCACCTTCCAGCCATCCATTCACCCACTCAGAAGAGCTATCCTGATGTTATGACTGACACGTTGTGTTATATACCTCCCAGCCATCCATTCACCCACTCAGAAGAGACCTCTCCTGATGTTCTGACAGACATGTTGTGTTGTCCACCTTCCAGCCATCCATTCAACCACTCAGAAGAGCTCATTTCTGTAAGTACAATGAATTCATGTCCACTAGTGGCTAACATAGTTTAATATTCATTTACATTTTTATTCAGATAACATGTTGCAAACAATAATAATAATACGTTCTGCACTGTACAACAAGAAATAGTTCTGTAATACGGGGAATAATACTAATGGGAACATTCATCAGGTAGTGAATGTTGTTCTGTAATACGGGGAATAATACTGATGGGAACATTCATCGGGTAGTGAATGTTGTTCTGTAATACGGGGAATAATACTGATGGGAACATTCATCAGGTAGTGAATGTTGTTCTGTAATACGGGGAATAATACTGATGAGAACATTCATCGGGTAGTGAATGTTGTTCTGTAATACGGGGAATAATACTGATGGGAACATTCATCAGGTAGTGAATGTTGTTCTGTAATACGGGGAATAATACTGATGGGAACATTCATCAGGTAGTGAATGTTGTTCTGTAATACGGGGAATAATACTGATGAGAACATTCATCGGGTAGTGAATGTTGTTCTGTAATACGGGGAATAATACTGATGGGAACATTCATCAGGTAGTGAATGTTGTTCTGTAATACGGGGAATAATACTGATGAGAACATTCATCAGGTAGTGAATGTTGTTCTGTAATACGGGGAATAATACTGATGAGAACATTCATCAGATAGTGAATGTTGTTCTGTAATACGGGGAATAATACTGATGAGAACATTCATCAGGTAGTGAATGTTGTTCTGTAATACGGGGAATAATACTGATGGGAACATTCATCAGGTAGTGAATGCTGTTCTGTAATACGGGGAATAATACTGATGAGAACATTCATCAGGTAGTGAATGTTGTTCTGTAATACGGGGAATAATACTGATGGGAACATTCATCAGGTAGTGAATGTTGTTCTGTAATACGGGGAATAATACTGATGGGAACATTCATCAGGTAGTGAATGCTGTTCTGTAATACGGGGAATAATACTGATGGGAACATTCATCATTAGGTGAATGTTGTTCTGTAATACGGGGAATAATACTGATGGGAACATTCATCAGGTAGTGAATGTTGTTCTGTAATACGGGGAATAATACTGATGGGAACATTCATCAGGTAGTGAATGTTGTTCTGTAATACGGGGAATAATACTGATGAGAACATTCATCAGGTAGTGAATGTTGTTCTGTAATACGGGGAATAATACTGATGGGAACATTCATCAGGTAGTGAATGTTGTTCTGTAATACGGGGAATAATACTGATGGGAACATTCATCAGGTAGTGAATGTTGTTCTGTAATACGGGGAATAATACTGATGGGAACATTCATCAGGTAGTGAATGTTGTTCTGTAATACGGGGAATAATACTGATGAGAACATTCATCAGGTAGTGAATGTTGTTCTGTAATACGGGGAATAATACTGATGAGAACATTCATCAGGTAGTGAATGTTGTTCTGTAATACGGGGAATAATACTGATGGGAACATTCATCAGGTAGTGAATGTTGTTCTGTAATACGGGGAATAATACTGATGGGAACATTCATCAGGTAGTGAATGTTGTTCTGTAATACGGGGAATAATACTGATGGGAACATTCATCGGGTAGTGAATGTTGTTCTGTAATACGGGGAATAATACTGATGGGAACATTCATCAGGTAGTGAATGTTGTTCTGTAATACGGGGAATAATACTGATGGGAACATTCATCAGGTAGTGAATGTTGTTCTGTAATACGGGGAATAATACTGATGAGAACATTCATCAGGTAGTGAATGTTGTTCTGTAATACGGGGAATAATACTGATGGGAACATTCATCAGGTGGTGAATGTTGTTCTGTAATACGGGGAATAATACTGATGGGAACATTCATCGGGTAGTGAATGTTGTTCTGTAATACGGGGAATAATACTGATGGGAACATTCATCAGGTAGTGAATGTTGTTCTGTAATACGGGGAATAATACTGATGGGAACATTCATCGGGTAGTGAATGTTGTTCTGTAATACGGGGAATAATACTGATGGGAACATTCATCAGGTAGTGAATGTTGTTCTGTAATACGGGGAATAATACTGATGGGAACATTCATCGGGTAGTGAATGTTGTTCATTTCAACAACGTAATCAGAACAACATCATCACATTAACCTTCAGCTTGAAGACAAAGGGTTCTATTCAATCCGCATCGCGGAAGTTCAGCTTTACAGCGTGAATGAAATTTAAAGGCAACATTACCGCTTTAGCGGAGACCGCAATCAAGGTAAACCCTGTTTATGTCGGCTCAATCCGAAATTACCTTTAACATTTCTATAGCGGGATCTGTAACGCTTCAGCTGTACAGACTGACTAGAGTCTTAGTACACAAATTAATTCAATGAAACCAAAAGACTAAATTCATGAGGTTAGAGTCCAGAAATACACTGAGTCCATAGTTGCGAACATAAGCAACCGTTTAAATTTAAAACAGGTTCGCTGGCACAATTTATTTTAGTTTATTTACTTGCAGTTGACAGAACGCTAAATTGTAGCTGGTACCATTGGATAACATGGCGCACGATAATCCTATGCTCACCGGAACAAATTCTTCATCAGCCTATCAAAGACTTTTGGACTTTACGTCAACCAACCAATGGCATTTCTTAAAATAGGTCAACTTTGGCTACTAGAGGGATATTTTAAACCTACAAATTCATTGGTCTGTACCAAAATGTTGTGTACCAATATTGCATTTATGGTTCCTTGACTAGACTACTAGCTACTACTAACATTAGACAACATTGTCACGTATATACAGTATGACTAAATCCTATGTTGTTGTTTCTGGTTGACACACATCCATGTGCTTCGAGGGGGGAAAAAAATATATGAGGTTGTTACAACATGTACAATTTAGTGTTCTGTCAACTGCAAGTAAATCAACTATTTTAATTGGCTGATACCCATTTTGTGCTGGAGAACATGTTTAAATTTAAAATGGTTGCTTAGGGACCCATTATTCATCCATTTAATAATTTATATTGTAAAATATCTAAATCATATAATGAACATCTAAGGGTTTATAGATGAATTCAATCAGTCCAAATCCATAATAAAATTTAAAAAAGAGAAATGTTTTAATTGTAATCCGATTTTAGACATGATCATGTCTCAAGAGAAAAAATAATTACAATGGGCCTATTTTTGAGTAAGATTTCATATAAACAATATGACTTAATGTGACATAAAACAACAATCAAACATCAGTCAGAACACAGCCTGTCTATTCTGTCATGTGATTTCAGGTCCTCTGTCTGAGAAAATTTCTTCCACAATTAGGTTCCTATCTAAAACTCTTTCCAAACTGTGAGCTTATCTTCCCCTGTGTGTGTATGTTCTCATGCCTTTTCAGGCTCCCTAACTGGGTAAAACTCTTTCCACAATGGGAGCAGTGGTAAGGCTTTTCTCCAGAGTGTATTCTCTTATGTTTGTTCAGGTTCCCTAAATTAGAAAAACTCTTTCCACACTGGGAGCAACGGCAAGTTTTCTCCCCTGTGTGTGTCCTCTCATGCTCCTTTAAGTTATCCGACAACCTGAAATTCTTTCCACAGTGGGAACAGTGGTAAGGCTTCTCTCCAGAGTGTATTCTCTTATGTTTGTTCAGGTTCCCTATATGGGAAAAACTCTTTCCACACTGGGAGCATTGGTAAGGCTTTTCTCCTGTGTGTTTCCTCTCATGCTCTTTTAGGTTCCTTAACTTGGTAAAAGCCTTTCTACAGATGGAGCAATGGTAAGGTATCTCTCCTGTGTGTGTCCTCTCATGCTCCTTCCGATTATCTGACAACCTAAAGTTCTTTCCACAATGGGAACATGGGTAAGGCTTCTCTCCAGAGTGTATTCTCTTATGTTTGTTCAGGTTCCCTAACTGGGTAAAACTCTTTCCACACTGAGAGCAGTGGTAAGGCTTTTCTCCTGAGTGTATTCCTTTATGCCTTTTCAGGCTCACTAACTGGGTATAACTTTTCCCACACTGGGAGCATTGGAAGGGCTTTTCTCCTGTGTGTGTTCTCTCATGCTCTTTAAGCTTCCATAACCACTTAAAACTCTTATTACACTTGGAGCAGTGGTGTTGTCTCGCTGGTTTGGGCGTCTCTGGGTCTGATTCCCCTGAAGGACTCTTCTTCCGTCTGTCAGAGTGAGAGTCTGGTCTCTCTCCTGCCAAAGACAAACGTAGTATTTAGTTAAACAGAGAGACCTGAATGAGAGATAGCGATTAGAACAGGTGATAGGAGTCTATTGGAAGATAGTTTTACTGATCTTTGTACAGTGCATTTCGAAAGTATTCAGACCCCCTTCCCTTTTCCCACATTTTGTTACGTTACATTATTCTAAAATTGATTCAATTATTTTTTCCTCTCATCAGCACACAATACCCCATAATGACAAAGTGAAAACAGGTTTAGACATTTCTGCAAATTTATTTTAAAAAATATGTATCTTATTTACATAAGTATTCAGACCCTTTGACATGAGACTCGAAATTGAGCTCAGGTGCATCCTGTTTCTATTGATCATCATTGAGATGTTTCTACAACTTGATTGGAGTCCACCTGAGGTAAATTCAATTGATTGGACATGATTTGGAAAGGCACACGCCTGTCTATATAAGGTCCCACAGTTGACAGTGCATGTCAGAGCAAAAACCATGAGGTTGAAGGATTGTGATCCTGGGAAAGGTACCAAAAAATGTCTGCAGCATTGAAGGTCCCCAAGAACACAGTGGCATCCATCATTCTAAAATGGAAGAAGTTTGAAACCACCAAGACTTTTCCTAAAGCTGGTCGCCCGGCCAAACTGAGCAATCGGGGGGAGAAGGGCATTGGTCAGGGAAGTGACCAAGAACCCGATGGTCACTCTGACAGAGCTCCAGAGTTCCTCTGTGGAGATAGAAGAACCTTCCAGAAGTCTGAATACTTTCCGAATACAATGTACATAGGGTGTTGACTTTCTGTAGAACCTTCTACAGTGCTGAGAGAAAGTTAGTGAACCCTATTCCTGGAGAGCTACTGTCCTATACTGCCCTACCAAGCAAAAAGGTAGTAACTACCTGTTCCTGGAGAGCTACTGTCCTATACTGCCCTACCAAGCAAAAAGGTAGTAACTACCTGTTCCTGGAGAGCTACTGTCCTATACTGCCCTACCAAGCAAAAAGGCACGAATTGCTCATAGCGTGGAACTGAGAAAAATGGCTTTTATTTACCTTAGTTTCACAGTAACTTTATGCAGTTACTGCTAACATGACCCCCATTTTCTCCAAAACACAATAGAGGCAGAAAACGTGTCCACATGATTCAGCATGTATTTAATGTAGCAAAAATAACATTAACACATTTTTGACCAAATGAGCAGTTACTGCCTTTTTTTGTTGTTTCTTGGTATAAGGCAGTAAAACGTGTTCATCCTCTAATCTAGAACACCTGATTGGTATAAGGCAGTAAAACGTGTTCATCCTCTAATCTAGAACACCTGATTGGTAGGGCAGTAAAACGTGTTCATCCTCTAATCTAGAACACCTGATTGGTAGGGCAGTAAAACGTGTTCGTCCTCTAATCTAGAACACCTGATTGGTAGGGCAGTAAAACGTGTTCATCCTCTAATCTAGAACACCTGATTGGTAGGGCAGTAAAACGTGTTCGTCCTCTAATCTAGAACACCTGATTGGTAAAACGTGTTTGTCCTCTAATCTAGAACACCTGATTGGTAGGGCAGTAAAACGTGTTCATCCTCTAATCTAGAACACCTGATTGGTAAAACGTGTTTGTCCTCTAAACTAGAACACCTGATTGGTAGGGAAGTAAAACGTGTTCATCCTCTAATCTAGAACACCTGATTGGTAGGGCAGTAAAACGTGTTCGTCCTCTAATCGAGAACACCTGATTGGTAGGGCAGTAAAACGTGTTCGTCCTCTAATCTAGAACACCTGATTGGTAGGGCAGTAAAACGTGTTCGTCCTCTAATCTAGAACACCTGATTGGTAGGGCAGTAAAACGTGTTCGTCCTCTAATCTAGAACACCTGATTGGTAGGGCAGTAAAACGTGTTCGTCCTCTAATCTAGAACACCTGATTGGTAGGGCAGTAAAACGTGTTCGTCCTCTAATCTAGAACACCTGATTGGTAGGGCAGTAAAACGTGTTCGTCCTCTAATCTAGAACACCTGATTGGTATAGGGCAGTAAAACGTGTTCGTCCTCTAATCTAGAACACCTGATTGGCAGGGCAGTAAAACGTGTTCGTCCTCTAATCTAGAACACCTGATTGGTATAGGGCAGTAAAACGTGTTCGTCCTCTAATCTAGAACACCTGATTGGTAGGGCAGTAAAACGTGTTCGTCCTCTAATCTAGAACACCTGATTGGTAGGGCAGTAAAACGTGTTCGTCCTCTAATCTAGAACACCTGATTCTAATAATCAGCTGGTTGATAAGATCAACCAGGTTATTTCAAAATGGGGGTCGGAGCGGAAAAACCCTACAGTTGGTTAGCGCTCCAGGACAACGGGGTTGGAGACACCTGCTTTAGAGTTTTCTGTATTTCTGCATGAATTTGACCTAAAAATGTGATCAGATTCATCTACAGTTGAAGTCGGAAGTTTACATATACACCTTAGCCAAATACAGTGGGGGGGAAAAGTATTTAGTCAGCCACCAATTGTGCAAGTTCTCCCACTTAAAAAGATGAGAGAGGCCTGTAATTTTCATCATAGGTACAATTCAACTATGACAGACAAAATGAGAAAAAAAAAATCCAGAAAATCACATTGTCGGATTTTTAATGAATTTAGTTGCAAATTATGGTGGAAAATAAGTATTGTCTCTAGGAGACAGAATGCGTCTCCTTCCTTCCTGAATGATGAATAATGATTAGTGAGAAGCTTACAGAAGCTACAACAACGCTAATATAGTCTCCATTGGGTCACCATTACCAATGACATGGGAGAAGATAGTACATGTTTTGTAGCAGTCTCTAAGATTCTCAGTCATCAATGATTTCGTAAATCATGGCATTATGAGGATTCATTTAGAAGTGTTCAGAAAACATTTTGTTTTATTGAGCCAAGTTCTCTTTAGATTGTGGATTTTTTTCTTAATGGGGAAGTTTTTTTTCTGGAGCTTTTCCACATAAGTAAAGTTTTGGGAGCCACGGGCTGTCTGCACGGGCTCTCTGTGTGGATGGATGGTCGTTGGATGGTGTCTGTGGCGCTCCGTGTGGATGGACGGCTCTCCGTGTGGATGGACGGCTCCCCGTGTGGATGGACGGCCCTCCGTGTGGATGGACGGCCCTCCGTGTGGATGGACGGCCCTCCGTGTGGATGGATGGCCCTCCGTGTGGATGGACGGCTCTCCGTGTGGATGGACGGCTCATTGAGTCTGTGGCGCGGGGGGGGGTTATTTTATTTCTTGATTTTCTTAGTGTGATATCCAATTGGTAGTTACAATCGTCTCATCGCTGCAACTCCCCAACGGGCTTGAGAGAGGTGAAGTTCTAGACAAGGTCTAGACAAGTATTCTCCGAAACTTCTGCTTCTGAACACACTGTTCTCTTATTAACCTGGAAGCACCAACGTGATGACCGAAGTCAGCTTGCAGGTGGACCGCCACAAGGAGTTGCTAGAACGCGATGAGCCAAGGAAAGCCCCCCTGGGATTTCTGGAAGCAATAAGGCCTTTATCTTTCATATCTGCAAGAAAAATGTATTAAAAAGATACACACCTTTTATGTGGGTTAGTATAGTTCCCACAGGGTCATGTTACAGCACGACCACCTTTTATGTGGGTTAGTATAGTTCCCACAGGGCCATGTTACAGCACGACCACCTTTTATAGGTTTAGTGTTCCCACAGGGCCATGTTACAGCACGACCACCTTTTATAGGTTTAGTATAGTTCCCACAGGGCCATGTTACAGCACGACCACCTTTTATAGGTTTAGTGTAGTTCCCACAGGGCCATGTTACAGCACGACCACCTTTTATAGGTTTAGTGTTCCCACAGGGCCATGTTACAGCACGACCACCTTTTATAGGTTTAGTGTTCCCACAGGGCCATGTTACAGTGTTTACAGGACCCCAATGGAAGACAAGAGGCGACCACCTGCCTAAGTCTAACTCAGGAGGTGTAGCGAAGACTAGTTTAGTAGGATGGAGGCTCCATAGCTGTATGGATCTGTAACTGCTACAGTGTAGTTTAGTAGGATGGAGGCCCCATAGCTGTATGGATCTGTTACTGCTACAGTGTAGTTTAGTAGGATGGAGGCTCCATAGCTGTATGGATCTGTAACTGCTACAGTGTAGTTTAGTAGGATGGAGGCTCCATAGCTGTATGGATCTGTAACTGCTACAGTGTAGTTTAGTAGGATGGAGGCTCCATAGCTGTATGGATCTGTAACTGCTACAGTGTAGTTTAGTAGGATGGAGGCTCCATAGCTGTATGGATCTGTAACTGCTACAGTGTAGTTCAGTAGGATGGAGGCTCCATAGCTGTATGGATCTGTAACTGCTACAGTGTAGTTTAGTAGGATGGAGGCTCCATAGCTGTATGGATCTGTAACTGCTACAGTGTAGTTTAGTAGGATGGAGGCTCCATAGCTGTATGGATCTGTAACTGCTACAGTGTAGTTTAGTAGGATGGAGGCTCCATAGCTGTATGGATCTGTAACTGCTACAGTGTAGTTTAGTAGGATGGGTCTCCATACCTATATGGATCTGTAACTGCTACAGTGTAGTTTAGTAGGATGGAGGCTCCATAGCTGTATGGATCTGTAACTGCTACAGTGTAGTTTAGTAGGATGGAGGCTCCATAGCTGTATGGATCTGTAACTGCTACAGTGTAGTTTAGTAGGATGGAGGCTCCATAGCTGTATGGATCTGTTACAGCTACAGTGTAGTTTAGTAGGATGGAGGCTCCATAGCTGTATGGATCTGTAACTGCTACAGTGTAGTTTAGTAGGATGGAGGCTCCATAGCTGTATGGATCTGTAACTGCTACAGTGTAGTTTAGTAGGATGGAGGCTCCATAGCTGTATGGATCTGTAACTGCTACAGTGTAGTTTAGTAGGATGGAGGCTCCATAGCTGTATGGATCTGTAACTGCTACAGTGTAGTTTAGTAGGATGGAGGCTCCATAGCTGTATGGATCTGTAACTGCTACAGTGTAGTTTAGTAGGATGGAGGCTCCATAGCTGTATGGATCTGTAACTGCTACAGTGTAGTTTAGTAGGATGGAGGCTCCATAGCTGTATGGATCTGTAACTCCTACAGTTTAGTTTAGTAGGATGGAGGCTCCTTAGCTGTATGGATCTGTAACTGCTACAGTGTAGTTTAGTAGGATGGAGGCTCCATAGCTGTATGGATCTGTAACTGCTACAGTAAGTGTATCTTTTTAATTTGAAGGATTCTTTCTCGCTGCTTCAAAAGCCATATCGTCAGCAATGATTGACCACAGCCTGGTCTCATAAACTAGACGTAACATAGTAAATGCAAACTAATGGCTGAAATCTGTAGGGAGAATGCAGAATCCCGCCTAGAGTTCTCGAGAGCTAGCTGATGACATATCTTCCCAGAGGAATGAGAGGACGTCTTTATCAATTCCTACAGTACAGAAAAACATATCCAAGTGTAGAATGCCCTTTTAAAAATCACACATTAGTTCAACAACTGCAGAGTTTGTGCCCCTGTTTTATAAGATAGTACTCACTGTATTTACTGGTGTTAATCAGATCTCCAGTCTTGTGTTCTCCTTCATCCTCCTCCAATGTGACAGTTATCCCCTTCACGCCAAAAACGTCTTCCTCTTCTTTCACTGTGACAGTAACCTCGTCCTCTTTCTCCTCTTCTTTCACTCTAACAGCCTCCTCTTTCACTCTGAAAGATTCTTCTTCTTTCACTGTAACAGCCACATATTTCACTCTGAACGTGTCTTCCTCATCTTTCACCGTAACAGCCTCGCCCTTAACTTCTTTTTTAACGGTAACAGCCTCCTCTTCCTTCTCATCTTTCGCGGGAGTTCCTTTCTCCGTCCACCAAACATCTTCTTTAACAGGAAGAGAGTAGCTTGGTAAACTCATGGTCGGGGATGCTAGCTAAACTAGTGCCAACTAAACTAGCCAGCTAGCTGACTGACAACAACGTCAATATGAAATTAAATGGGGTAGCTAGTTGTTTCCACATAAGTATGTTGAAATCATAGTGGCAAATAAACCACGAAATTGTCTAAAGAACTTGAATGTTCCGACTTTGTTGGCTAGCGAGCTACGGAGGTGGCTGCAGTTGTTGAAGACGCGTTCCGTCCACTAGATTATACGTCACACTAGAAACACATATCGCCATCTGCTGTCTGGAGGGAGGAAACGAAGTTGAGGGAATGTTTAATTTTTGTCTATTAAATACAATTATAGATATATATTAACAACACTTTTACAAATAAAAGCATGTGTTGATTGATTAGTTCAGATTTTTAATGAGTGATAATTCAAAACAAACTTTACATCTGTTGCTAAGTGATAGATTAAAATAGAGCTCCTTGGCGGGTTTAGAGTCTAAATGAGAATGCATGAGCGCAAAAGAACCCCGTCCGTACCTGCTGTAAATTGATGCTGGATATTTGATGTTAGGGGGCTATTTTGCTTCCATTGATCCTGGGGCCCTTTGATTTCCTCACTGTTATTCTACAATATAGAAAATAGTAAATAAATAAATAAATAAATAAAAACCCTTGAATGAGTAGGTATTCTTTTGACAGGTATATATGTACGTTACTCATTGGTAGCGTTATCAGATTGCACAGCATAGATTTTCACTGCTACGCACAGACGATACACAACTTTACATTTCTGTGTCACCAGAGGATTTTAGCTCCACAGATAAATTCTTAGACTGTATTAGGGATTTAAATACTTGGATACTTGGAAATACAACACAGCATTATCTCTACACAATGGTAGAGATGAACAGAACTGGGCTTGGGTCATTGATAAGTCCTTGTCTCAGTGCAGCCTTAAAATGCTGTGAAAGGATCAGGCTGTTGATTGTGGCCTGTTGAATATTGTCCCACTGCTTTTCAATGGCTGTGCGAAGTTGATGGATATTGGCGGGAACTGGAATACGCTGTCGTACATGTCGATCCAGAGCATCCCAAATATATTCAATGGGTGACATGTCTGGTGAGTCTGCAGGCCATGGAAGAACCGGGACATGTTCAGCTTCCAGGAATTGCGTCCAGATCCTTGCGACATGGGGCTGTGCGATATCATGCTGAAACACGAGGTGATAGAGGCGGACGTATGTCACAACAATAGGATGTATGTCACAACAATAGGACGTATGTCACAACAATAGGACGTATGTCACAACAATAGGACGTATGTCACAACAATAGGATGTATGTCACAACAATAGAACTCAGGTTCTCGTCACGGTGTTCAAATTGCCATCAATAAAATGCAATTGTCTTCGTAGCTTGTGCCTGCCCATACCAAAACCCCAAACGACACCATTGGACGTACTGCCAAATTCTCTAAAACTATGTTGGAGGCGGCTTATGGTAGAGAAATTAACATTCAATTCTCTGACAACAGCTCTGGTGGATATCCCATGCCAATTGCACACTCCCTCAAAATATGAGACATCTATGGCATTGTGTTGTGTGGCAAAACTGCACATTTCAGAGTGGCCTTATATTGTCCCCAGCACAAGGTACACCTGTGTAATGATAATGCTGTTTAATCAGATTCTTGATATACCACAACTGTTAGGTGGATTTGATTACCATTGCAAATGAGAAATGCTCACTAACAGGGATGTAAACAAATTTGAGCCCAAAATTTGAGAGAAATAAGCTTTTTTCTACATATGGAACATTTCTGGGTCTTTTATATTTTGTTCAGTATAATATGACTAAATGTGTTTCTTTCTGTGTTTCAGGGGCAGTCAAGAAATAGAACAGCAAGGCCACAGAACATGACATAAGCAGAACTGTGGGAGACCACCTCAAGCCCCTGGTAGAGCCGGGGGTGGTGTTTACCACTCCACCACGCCTTCAGCAGGCTGGAAAAGTGGGATTGATCTGTTTGATCCATTTGTTTGTTTCAGTTTTCAGTAGTTGAATCCTTTGACATATTATTGATTTGACAAAAATTGATACTAAACTTACATGTCATGCACAATTTAACAGTGACTGCATTAATACTGTTATTCACACTAAAGACCAAGATGTTTTTACCAGTGACTGCATTAATACTGTTATTCACACTAAAGACCAAGATGTTTTTAACAGTGACTGCATTAATACTGTTATTCACACTAAAGACCAAGATGTTTTTAACAGTGACTGCATTAATACTGTTATTCACACTAAAGACCAAGATGTTTTTAACAGTGACTGCATTAATACTGTTATTCACACTAAAGACCAAGATGTTTTTAACAGTGACTGCATTAATACTGTTATTCACACTAAAGACCAAGATGTTTTTAACAGTGACTGCATTAATACTGTTATTCACACTAAAGACCAAGATGTTTTTAACAGTGACTGCATTAATACTGTTATTCACACTAAAGACCAAGATGTTTTTAACAGTGACTGCATTAATACTGTTATTCACACTAAAGACCAAGATGTTGTTACCAGTGACTGTATTAATACTGTTATTCACACTAAAGACCAAGATGTTTTTAACAGTGACTGCATTAATACTGTTATTCACACTAAAGACCAAGATGTGTTGTTGCCTTTGCACATGTTTATTCATTGGTTTTGCAAGAGGTCTGTTGATTGGTCGGTCATTGGGTTAATTTGTTTTTGCAATATGTTCAAATCAAATCAAGCTTTATTTATACAGCACATTTCAGACATAGACGCAACGCAATGCGCTTCACAAGGAAAACTAATAAACACTATGAAAATAAAAACTTTCATATTTACTACACAACAAACATAAGAGGATAAAATACTAAAGAATAACAAACTGAAAGACTAGTGCGCATTCTAAGGAAATTACATTGATTAAAATAGTAAGAATAGAATGTAATATCCAACCAGAAATATAAGCTTGTTTTACTACATTGTTCGTAAACAACATAATTGTACCAAAAAAAATTCAGTTGGTGGCAAAAATATTTATTTAATAAATTTTACATGAATTGTAAATATGCTGAAATATCAAAACAGAATGTACACCCCTTCGCTTCGCAATACTTCACTTAATGGTGAGGCATGGAATAATAAAACATGTATCTTTTGTCAGGCTGAATGTTTGAAATATGAGGTGATTTGAGTCATGCTTCTTCAGTAGTGGAATAAAGACAATTAGCACTTGAATGTTGCAAAGAAATACTGGAGTGATGTCAGATTGTTAATAAAATTGATTATAGACCAATTGATTATACTGCTTTCATGTGTGTATATACACAAACATCTGCAACAATTATCATATTACATGTATTTTTTTAAACAAGCAGCTTTTTCAACTTGTAGAAAACAGCTAGCTACATTTTGAAGTGCTGCATTTTGATTAAAGGGGGTCACCAACGCAGTAAGTGTAACACAGCTATTTTTTTGTTAGTCACTTTTTGTTAAATAATACTCTTTCAATTCAGAGCATGGATATTCCCCTGAGGGTAATATCCATATCATGCTGCAATCAATTGAACAGGGCAAAGGATAAGGTAGAACATCATTAAAATACTCCTTCTACAACGTTAAAACACTCTACATTGTGACATCATTAAAATACTCCTACTACAATGTTAAAACAATCTACATTGTGACATCATTAAAATACTCCTTCTACAATGTTAAAACATTCTACATTGTGACATCATTAAAATACTCCTACTACAATGTTAAAACATTCTACATTGTGACATCATTTCATTGATATCATGAAACAACTTCTTCATGTATGCATTTTCTGATGTTTGATCAGATATCTTTTATCAGAGTATCTCTTGCCACATTGATCACAGCTAAAAGGTTTCTCTCCTGTGTGTGTTCTCTGGTGTTTTTTCAGGCTGCCATTTGTAGGAAAACTCTTCTCACAATGATCACAGCTATAAGGTTTCTCTCCTGTGTGTGTTCTCTGGTGTGTTTTCAGGCTGCCATATGTAGGAAAACTCTTCTCACAATGATCACAGCTATAAGGTTTCTCTCCTGTGTGTGTTCTCTGGTGTGTTTTCAGGCTGCCAGATTGACCAAAACTCTTCCCACATTGATCACAGCTATAAGGCTTCTCTCCTGTGTGTGTTCTCTGGTGTGCTTTTAACTGTCTTGATGAAACAAAACTCTTTCCACAGTCAGAGCAGTGGTAAGGTTTTTCTCCTGTATGGATTCTCTGATGTGTTTTAAGACTTGCTAAAAAGATGAATCTTTTCCCACAGTCAGAGCAGCAATGAGGTTTCTCTCCAGTGTGTATTCTCAGGTGTGCTATCAGGTTGCTTGAGTGAGAAAAATTCTTCCCACATTGATTGCAGCTATAAGGCTTCTCTCCTGTGTGTGTTCTCTGGTGTGATGTTAAATTTCCTGGGACAACAAAACTCTTTCCACAGTCAGAGCAGTGGTAAGGTTTCTCTCCTGTGTGTATTCTCTGGTGTGCGGTCAGATGGCAAGATGTTGTAAAATTCTTCCCACACTGATAACAGCTATAAGGTTTCTCTCCTGTGTGTGTTCTCTGGTGTACAGTCAGATGGCTAGATGAAGTAAAACTCTTCCCACACTGATAACAGTTATAAGGTCTGTAAGATTTCTCTCCAGTTTGTATTCTCTGGTGTATTTTTTGTGAATCTGATCTTAAATAACTTTTCCCACAGTCAGAGCAGCGGTTAGATTTCTTCCCTGTGGGTTTCCGCTGGTGTTTCTTCAGGTGTTCTGATGTTGAAAGACAGCTCTTCCCACATTGATCACAGCTATAGGGTTTCTCTGCGGTGTGTATTCTCTGGTGTGCTTTCAGATTACTTGTACGAGTAAAACTCTTCCCACATTGATCACAGCTATAGGGTTTCTCTGCGGTGTGTATTCTCTGGTGTGCTTTCAGATTACTTGTACGAGTAAAACTCTTCCCACATTGATCACAGCTATAAGGTTTCTCTCCTGTATGGATTCTCAAATGTTTTTTAAGGTCTGCTGAAGAGGTGAATCTCTTCCCACAGTCAGAGCAGCGGTGAGAATTCCCTCCTGTGTGAATTCTCAGGTGAAGTTGTAGTGAATCTGATCTTGAGTAACTCTTCCCACAGTCAGAGAAGCGGTGAGGTTTCTTCCCTGTGAGTCTGTGTTTTTTGAGACGTTCTGATGTGTAGAGACTCTTCTCTGCCTCAGCAGCTTCATGATGTTGTTGAGGCTCCCCAGAGGATCCACGATAGTCCCGTCTCTCTCCTGTGTGAACAACAAAAGTCAGACAGATGGTTAAAGGCTCACAACAGCAGAAACACACTGTTTATTTTTAGCTGAAAGGTGATGCCCATGATGTTGTACAACAATTTACATCTGTCAACAACAACATAGACCTAACAACAACATAGACCTACTGTAGGACCCATAACTTCACCTAACAATAACATAGACCTACTGTAGAACCCATAACAATAACATAGACCTACTGTAGAACCCATAACAATAACATAGACCTACTGTAGGACCCATAACTTCACCTAACAACAACATAGACCTACTGTAGGACCCATAACAATAATATAGACCTACTGTAGGAACCATAACTTCACCTAACAACAACATAGACCTACTTTAGGACCCATAACTTCACCTAACAACAACATAGACCTACTGTAGGACCCATAACTTCACCTAACAACAACATAGACCTACTGTAGGACCCATAACAATAACATAGACCTACTGTAGGACCCATAACTTCACCTAACAAAAACATAGACCTACTGTAGGACCCATAACTTCACCTAACAACAACATAGACCTACTGTAGGACCCATAACTTCACCTAACAATAACATAGACCTACTGTAGGACCCATACCTTCACCTAACAACAACATAGACCTACTGTAGGACCCATAACAATAACATAGACCTACTGTAGGACCCATAACTTCACCTAGCAATACCATAGACCTACTGTAGGACCCATAACTTCACCCAACATAGACCTACTGTAGGACCCATAACTTCACCTAACAATAACATAGACCTACTGTAGGACCCATAACTTCACCTAACAATAACATAGACCTACTGTAGGACCCATACCTTCACCTAACAACAACATAGACCTACTGTAGGACCCATAACTTCACCTAACAACAACATAGACCTACTGTAGGACCCATAACTTCACCTAACAACAACATAGACCTACTGTAGGACCCATAACAATAACATAGACCTACTGTAGGACCCATAACTTCACCTAACAACAACATAGACCTACTGTAGGACCCATAACTTCACCTAACAACAACATAGACCTACTGTAGGACCCATAACAATAACATAGACCTACTGTAGGACCCATAACTTCACCTAACAACAACATAGACCTACTGTAGGACCCATAACTTCACCTAACAATAACATAGACCTACTGTAGGACCCATAACTTCACCTAACAACAACATAGACCTACTGTAGGACCCATAACTTCACCTAACAATACCATAGATCTACTGTAGGACCTATAACTTCACCTAACAATAACATAGACCTACTGTAGAACCCATAACTTCACCTAACAATACCATAGACCTACTGTAGGACCCATAACTTCACCCAACATAGACCTACTGTAGGACCCATAACTTCACCTAACAATAACATAGACCTACTGTAGGATCCATAACTTCACCTAACAATAACATAGACCTACGGTAGGACCCATAACTTCACCCAACATAGACCTACTGTAGGACCCATAACTTCACCTAACAATAACATAGACCTACTGTAGGACCCATAACTTCACCTAACAACAACATAGACCTACTGTAGGACCCATAACTTCACCTAACAACAACATAGACCTACTGTAGGACCCATAACTTCACCTAACAACATATACCTACTGTAGGGCCCATAACTTCACCTAAAAACAACCTAGACCTACTGTAGGACCCATAACTTCACCTAACAACATAGACCTAATGTAGGACCCATAACTTCACCTAACAACAACATAGACCTACTGTAGAACCCATAACTTCACCTAACAATAACATAGACCTACTGTAGGACCCATAACTCCACCTAACAACAACATAGACCTACTGTAGGACCCATAACTTCACCTAACAACAACATAGACCTACTGTAGAACCCATAACAATAACATAGACCTACTGTAGGACACACATCTTCACCTAACAACAACATATACCTACTGTAGGACCCATAACAATAACATAGACCTACTGTAGGACCCATAACTTCACCTAACAACAACATAGACCTACTGTAGGACCCATAACTTCACCTAACAACATAGACCTACTGTATGACCCATAACTTCACCTAACAACAACATATCCCTACTGTAGGACCCATAACTTCACCTAACAATAACATAGACCTACTGTAGGACCCATAACTTCACCTAACAACAACATAGACCTACTGTAGGACCCATAACTTCACGTAACAACAACATAGACCTACTGTAGGACCCATAACTTCACCTAACAACAACATAGACCTACTGTAGAACCCATAACAATAACATAGACCTACTGTAGAACCCATAACTTCACCTAACAACAACATAGACCTACTGTAGGACCCATAACAATAACATAGACCTACTGTAGGACCCATACATTTACCTAACAACAACATAGACCTACTGTAGGACCCATAACTTCACCTAACAACAACATAGACCTACTGTAGGACCCATAACTTCACCTAACAACAACATAGACCTACTGTAGGACCCATAACAATAACATAGACCTACTGTAGGACCCATAACTTCACCTAACAACAACACAGACCTACTGTAGGACCCATAACTTCACCTAACAACATAGACCTACTGTAGGACCCATAACTTCACCTAACAACAACATAGACCTACTGTAGGACCCATAACTTCACCTAACAATAACATTGACCTACTGTATGACCCATAACTTCACCTAACAATAACATAGACCTACTGTAGGACCCATAACTTCACCTAACAATACCATAGACCTACTGTAGGACCAATAACTTCACCTAACAATACCATAGACCTACTGTAGGACCCATAACTTCACCTAACAATACCATAGACCTACTGTAGGACCCATAACTTCACCCAACATAGACCTACTGTAGGACCCATAACTTCACCCAACATAGACCTACTGTAGGACCCATAACTTCACCTAACAATAACATAGACCTACTGTAGGACCCATAACTTCACCCAACATAGACCTACTGTAGGACCCATAACTTCACCTAACAATAACATAGACCTACTGTAGGACCCATAACTTCACCTAACAACAACATAGACCTACTGTAGGACCCATAACTTCACCTAACAACAACATAGACCTACTGTAGGACCCATAACTTCACCTAACAACATATACCTACTGTAGGACCCATAACTTCACTTAAAAACAACATAGACCTACTGTAGGACCCATAACTTCACCTAACAACAACATAGACCTACTGTAGGACCCATAACTTCACCTAACAACATAGACCTACTGTAGGACCCATAACGTCACCTAACAACAACATAGACCTACTGTAGAACCCATAACTTCACCTAACAATAACATAGACCTACTGTAGGACCCATAACTCCACCTAACAACAACATAGACCTACTGTAGGACCCATAACTTCAACTAACAACAACATAGACCTACTGTAGAACCCATAACCATAACATAGACCTACTGTAGGACCCATAACTTCACCTAACAACAACATATACCTACTATAGGACCCATAACAATAACATAGACCTACTGTAGGACCCATAACTTCACCTAACAACAACATAGACCTACTGTAGGACCCATAACTTCACCTAACAACAACATAGACCTACTGTAGGACCCATAACTTCACCTAACAATAACATAGACCTACTGTAGGACCCATAACTTCACCTAACAATACCATAGACCTACTGTAGGACCCATAACTTCACCAAACATAGACCTACTGTAGGACCCATAACTTCACCCAACATAGACCTACTGTAGGACCCATAACTTCACCTAACAACAACATAGACCTACTGTAGGACCCATAACTTACCTAACAACATAGACCTACTGTAGGACCCATAACAATAAACATAGACCTACTGTAGGACCCATAACTTCACCTAACAACAACATAGACCTACTGTAGGACCCATAACTTCACCTAACAAAAAATAGACCTACTGTAGGACCCATAACTTCACCTAACAACAACATAGACCTACTGTAGGACCCATAACTTCACCTAACAATAACATAGATCCTACTGTAGGACCTATAACTTCACCTAACAATACATAGACCTACTGTAGGACCATAACTCACAATAGACCTACTGTAGGACCCATAACTTCACCTAACAATACCATAGACCTACTGTAGGACCCATAACTTCACCCAAACATAGACCTACTGTAGGACCCATAACTTCACCTAACAATACATAGACCTACTGTAGGATCCATAACTTCACCTAACAATAACATAGACCTACTGTAGGACCCATAACTTCACCTACACAACATAGACCTACTGTAGGACCCATAACTCACCCTAACAATAACATAGACCTACTGTAGGACCCATAACTTACCACCTAACAACATAGACCTACTGTAGGACCCATAACTTCACCTAACAACAACATAGACCTACTGTAGGACCCATAACTTCACCTAACAACATATACCTACTTGTAGGCCCATAAAACTTCACCTAAAAACAACCTAGACCTACTGTAGGACCCATAACTTCACCTAACAACATAGACCTAATGTAGGACCCATAACTTCACCTAACAACAACATAGACCTACTGTAGAACCCAGTAACTTCACATACAATAACATAGACCTACTGTAGGACCCATAACTCCACCTACAACAACATAGACCTACTGTAGGACCCATAACTTCACCTAACACAACATAGACCTACTGTAGACCCATAACTAACTAACATAGACCTACTGTAGGACCCACTACTCTCCTAACACACATAGACCTACTGTAGGACCCATTAACAATACATAGACCTACTGGTAGGACCCATAACTACATCTAACAACATAGACCTACTGTAGGACCCATAACTTCACCTAACAATAACATAGACCTACTGTAGGATCCATAACTTCACCTAACAATAACATAGACCTACTAGGACCCATAACTTCAACAACAACATAGACCTACTGTAGGACCCATAACTTCACCTAACAATAACATAGACCTACTGTAGGACCCATAACTTCACCTAACAACAACATAGACCTACTGTAGGACCCATAACTTCACCTAACAACAACATAGACCTACTGTAGGACCCATAACTTCACCTAACAACAATAGACCTACTGTAGGACCCATTAACAATAACATAGACCTACTGTAGGACCCATAACTTCACCTAACAACAACATAGACCTACTGTAGGACCCATAACATAACAACAACATAGACCTACTGTAGGACCCATAACTTACCTAACAACATAGATCTACTGTAGGACCCATAACTTCACCTAACAACAACATAGACCTACTGTAGGACCCATAACTTCACCTAACAACACATAGACCTACTGTAGGACCCATAACCAATAACATAGACCTACTGTAGGACCCATAACTTCACCTAACAACACACAGAACTACTGTAGGACCCATACTTCAACTAACAACATAGACCTACTGTAGGACCCATAACTTCACCTAACAACACATAGACCTACTGTAGGACCCATAACTTCACCTAACATAACATTGACCTACTGTATGACCCATAACTCACCTAACATACACATAGACATACTGTAGGACCCATAACTTCACCTAACAATACCATAGACCTACTGTAGGACCCATAACTTCACCTAACATACATACCTACTGTAGGACCCATAACTTCACCTAACAATACCATAGACCTACTGTAGGAACCCATAACTTCACCCACATAGACCTACTGTAGGACCCATAACTTCACCAACATAGACCTACTGTAGGACCCAGTAACTTCACTACAATAACATAGACCTTACTGTAGGACCCATAACTTCACCTACAACATAGACCTACTGTAGGACCCATAACTTCACCTAACAAAACATAGACCTACTGTAGGACCCATAACTTCACCTAACAACATAGACCTACTGTAGGACCCATAACTTCACCGAACAACATAGACCTACTGTAGGACCCATACTTCACCTTAACACATAGACCTACTGTAGGACCCATAACTTCAACCTAAAACAACATAGACTACTGTAGGGACCCATAACTTCACCTAACAACATAGACCTACTGTAGGACCCATAACTTACACCGAACAACATAGACCTACTGTAAGGACCCATAACGTACACCTAACAACAACATAGACCTACTGTAGGAACACATAACTACACCTAACAATAACATAGAACCTACTGTAGGACCCATAACTACCACCTAACAACACATAGACCTAGCTGTAGGACCATAACTTACAACTAACAACAACATAGACCTACTGGAGGACCATAAACTACACCAACCATACATAGACCTACCTGTAGGACCCATAACTTAGCCAACTAAACAACATAGACCTACTAGTAGGACCCATAAAATAACATAGACCTACTGTAGGACCCATAACTTCACCTAACAACAACATAGACCTACTGTAGACCCATAACTTCACCTAACAACAACATAGACCTACTGTAGGACCCATAACTTCCCTAACATAACATAGACCTACTGTAGGACCCATAACTTCACACTAACATACATA